>NW_015151067.1:425721-472912 GCF_000732505.1 Cyprinodon variegatus | reverse complement strand
GGCTGCCTGTCACAACTCCAGTCCGGCGTGCGGATGATGTCATACACCCATTCAGGAAAGGGTAGTGGAGCTTCATATATGTGAATGAATCTTGAGAATAACTATTTTATTTTTACTTTTTAGGAGATAGACTGGATGCCTTATTGGCAAAATGCAATGATTTAGTTATTTTATCGACCATGAAGGCATAATACTTTAAAAACTAAATATATGTTTTCTTTATAGTTTGTTTGAATAATTAAATTGTGTTAATAATTTTCTAATGCAACTTAAATTTCCCAACAGCAGTTCTAAGCAGGACTTAATTCTCTCTTCAGCCCCAATTCAATTTAAACCCTCAATTTATCCTTAATCTTGAATAAAGATGGCTATGATTATGGCTGCCATCTAAAAATCAAAAACACTTAATTATACAGAACCATCAACTTATCTGAGAAGATCCAGTGAACTAAAACATATTAACACCAAAACATATTAAATGTTTCTAATTACTTTTAAATTACTGTATTTTAAGGTTAGAACCTGAGTTTTATGCAAAGCATTATTTTTTTTTTCATTGCTAACACTTTGTTTTTCTTTTAAATTGTAGATTTCCTGGAGGGCATTCAAAACTGTGTCATTTTATCATAAAGAAAAGAAACCTTTTGTAGGTTGGGGGGGAAATGTGCTAATCTAATTGATGCTAGCTGTCGCCCACTATATATGGAGAATGCTACTAAAGAAAGGTAAACAAAGAGAGAAAAAAAAAGGAATTCTGAACTCTAATTGAGAAAGATATCCTTTTGATGTAACTTGGGAGATCTAAGACGGGGTTTTGAGCTAATTACCGAGCCGTGGCATAGATCTAATTAGGATGATGCTAATAAGCCTTGTTTATCCTTATCTGATGTCAAAATGAAATTGGTTAAATTCCAAATAAAGGTACCAGCACTGGCATCCTGCCAGCCTGGCTGGGGGTAAAGCATGTCAGCAGTTTTATTGTTTTCAAGTGGATGGATTGTCTACTCTTTGTGTTTCATTAACAATTTCCAAATCAAAAGTTTTTCAATGATACAACTTTAAACATATATTTCCCTTATAGTTTAAGTTTGTATTCTTACTTTTTTGGTTATACATTCAAGTCAAAAAAAGGACTGCTTGTATTGGCACATTATCAACACCGTTAGGTGTTTTAACAGCTTCTACTCATATTTCAATCTTTCCTTAAGTTCTAAAGATCTTTAACAATAATTGTATTGTTAAAGTTTTAGGAAAGAATAAAGTAGAAATCCATGGGTGAAAACCTTATTGCATCTTGTAAATGTATTTAAAAGCATAATAACGTTAGTCAGATCCATCCATTGAAGTCATTTTTTCACAATTTTATAGTGTTTTTCATCTTTTTATACACCTTCTGTGTCTTCCTTCTTATACTCTCACTCTGAATGGGGACATAGACTGAGCAGCAGAATTTGAGACATCAATTGGCATGTCTAATGATGACCTTTAATCAGTAAATCATCTGTACACAGCCAAAAGGAGTGACAGGGTTTATGACACTGCTTATAGGAACGCATCATCATCATCATCATCATCATCATCATCATCATCATCATCATCATCATCATCCATAAAAGATAGCTCTTTCTTGTTTTAGCGGGATAGTTTTTTCAAAAGGTTGACAATATAGACAATATAGACACGAGATGTTTATTCTAAAATCATTATTTCACTATGGAGAACAACTGAAAGATCACTTATGGTTTATTCAGGTGTATAAAAATGTTCCAGCTTTTGGCTCAAGAAAATAAATATTTTTGCAGTTAGGGTAATTCTACAAATCTTTTTGCATTAAATTCAAACAAAAACAACTTAGAGAGACTTTACTTTTGCTTAATTGTGACTTTATTTTGGCACATCATTGTATCTCATTCTGCTAGACCTGTTATTCCAAAGCAACATGTTAGACAAGTGCAATTTATTGAAAATGCTGCTGCTGAGTCTTGACAAGAACCAGTAAATACAACCATATTTGTCCAGTGCTGGGGTCTCTGCGCTGACTTCCTGTAGACTATAAAACTGCAGTCTACTTGTGTACAAGTCTTTTCATGGTTTAGCACCAAAGTATATCTCTGACATGTTAGAGCTGTATGAGCCACCTAGGGCCCTGAGATCCTTAGGGAGGGGTCTCCTTCCTAGAGTCACCACTAAACAAGGTGATGCTGCGTTTTAGTTTCATCCAGCCAAGGTCTGCAACAGCCTCAGTGAGGACGTCAAACAAGACTCAACGCTGACTATGTTTAAGTCCAGGTTGAAAACATGCCTATTTAGTGTTGCCTATGGAGATTGATTGTAGTTTAACAACTTTTAATATATAATATGTATTTTTATATATTTATATCAATTAATTTTTCTTTTATTATTTTCTTTTTTTATTTCTTTTATTATATTAATTAATTAATTAATATAAATATATGTTTATATATTTATATTAATTAATTTTCTTTTATTGCGTTTGTATTGTTGGTGTTTTTGTGAGGCACATTAAGTTGCCATGTGCATGAAATGTGCTGTATAAGTAAATTTGCCTTGCCTTAGTGTTATATAAGACTTAAAACATGGCCCAAGTCATTTTTACTGGTTTAATGTCTCTCTCATTGCCCCATTAGATTCTAACTGTATTTTCTGTTTATGTGACTGCTGTTAGTTTTGGAAATGTTTGGAAATTAAAATGCCCTTGGAGACGTGGAGAATGACTGCTCTGGCTTCTCAAGGGGTCTGCAAATCAGGCGAAATGCCAACTCCCTGAAAAGGCCTAACCAGATTTGAATATGGCTTCAAAAGGAAAAATCCAGTCTAAATGACCTTCATCAAACCCATGTCCAGCAGACTTAATTAGGGAAAATAATAATTACAAAAGAAAAAAATCTAAAAAAGAAAAAGAGAATTCAGAGATGTCAGCATGATCAGCTCTCAAATGAGTCTCATTCGATAAAGACAGTGTGTCATAAAATATTTCATTCAAGCACTTTTCTAAGAATCAAAGCAAATCAAATCATGACTATATCCACTGAGAAATGAATGAGGGCCTTTAGAGATTCATTGTGAGAGCAACATAATGCCTCTGATTCATATAATGAAAATCATATCGGTGATCATTCCTTTTATTATGCTATTAACCTTTTAAAAGTGCCTTAAATATTATAAAAGATTTCTAAGCGCTAAAGCCTCTCATGCACTCATGTGCCCAGAGAACAGTAAAACTATTCCTTCTGGAGATACTAGATTCATAATTCATATTAAATGTCTATGATTACCAAATAATTCATCTCATTATATAAAAAAATGCATTCAGTATTAGTTACAGTCCAAATAATGGAACCCAGTAGAAACCCAACCTCATATGCAGAATCTTATGCAGAATATTTGTTTGTTTACATCTAGTGTTGTGGACTTGGTTAACAATTTATAATAATCACTCAAATTTACAGTTTTTGACTAAATAAAGTATGCTTTGTGATTTCAGATATCTTAAAATATATTGCGGGGGAAGAAATTGAAAGAAACAGATAAAGAAATTTAAGTTTTTCCATTATGAAATATAATTAAATATACAAACATGAAATATACTGGGGCTGAGTTTTTGCTCCAGTAAGGGGATTCTCAGAGATATTTGCTGGAACATTGGCATATACCACACTGGTTCTGTTTTAGACCTCTGCTGGTTTTTTCTCCCGAGTTTCATAAACAACGTTTGTGTCTTCTGTATCTGTTATTAGTTTCTCTTATCTATCATGATACATGTCTTTTTTGTCACTTTTTCCATATTTCAATATTTGCCATAATGGAGTGGTACAAAAACAGGTTCGAGGAGAACCTAAAATGTGGACAGGAAGGCTAGAGAACTGCTGAATAAAGCTATTTAAAAGGAGTTGAAAAAAATCTGGGTAATTAGAGGTAGAAGATGAAGAAGTTCATGGGATAGGAGTTTATATGTATCTCGCTTCTTCCTACTCCTTTTCAAACATGTTGGGACTACAGCTAAAACAACAAACGTGTATGTAATTTTTATTGCCCTAATTTTTTCTTAAATATGTCAGTAATTTTTATTCTACTTTCATGCTTAATTTTTTTTTACTATTTTTTATGGAATTGAATTCAAGTGAGAATTTATTAGTTTTTTTTCACAGTGCTATATTGTATGTCAGCGGTAACCAACCATTTTAAGGCTTAGAGCCACTTCATGGTCAGTCATAGGAAGCGCTATCAGTGCTGACTTATGAATTTTATTTGTAATTTTCTTTTAGATTTTGTTATTTTTTGTGTGGATAAAAAAAGAGGGCAGCAAAAAAATTAAAATAAAATAAATAAAAAATAAATTTAGCCCACAAGTGAGTGGTTTTCAAAAGAAGCAGAGGACCCCCCCTTTGTGGTCCCTGAGGGCCCCTTGGAAAGGAAAGGGCACCACGCATGTGACCCCTGTTGTATAACATTTCATCTTAAGGCTAAATAAAACACATTATGAAGCAGATGAAGAAATGTTAAAATAGCAGAGGTAAACATTTAAAAATTATTTCAAATATTTTTTTTTCTCAGTGGCCGTCTCAAGGAGTTCTTCTAGAAGATAACACTGAAGAAAAGTCTGACATGTCCTGCCCAGCTGATTTACTGCCAGAATTCAGCTGAGAAGCCGAAAATTCTTTCCATCTATATATTGGAGTAAGATGTGAACTCTGTGATTTATAAAACGCTTTCCTTATGGGTCTCAATAAATCACAACATCTAATTTGTGCTAGAGTGAAAAATGTACAGTATGCTCAGCCATTTCCAGTAACAGCCATGCGGCTACTATAGCTATAAAGAGATTACAATGACATCCTTTACACTTTGCTGACAGCTAACCCGGACACAGCCTTGATGCTCCTCTAAGAAGGTGTCAATGTCGACACAAGATATACTTTATGAAGGTGAAAATATTACACGACAGATACTTGGAAGAAGATATTGTTTGAAGAGGATAGTGGGATGGTGCTTTCATGTCAGAAGGTGGTTTGCATGGAAAGTTTTGGGGAAAGTAAAGAGAAGGCAGCTCATATATCACGGTCAGGCATGACTGATGACAAACATGCATCTTCTTACCCTATGAGAGGGAAATGATAAAGTCTGTGGATTATGGCAGGCCCTTGCTTGTAATCACGAGAGGATGGAGTTGCATTTTAAGATGGTTCCAATTAGAGGTGGTAGAAGGGCCAAATTCCACCAAACATTCAATGAACAGTATTGTTCAAGACATGTTTGGTGATAGAGAATGCCATTCATTGGTACAACCATTGGCCTTTCAAACAGGAAAAGAGAGGAAGTTATCTTTGTAATAATTTTTTTTTAAATTGAGCTCTGAATGAAGTAGTTGTGTTCCGATCAGAGGTGTACCAAAACATTAAGGAGGGGACACAATGAGGTATTTGAGTAATGAAGACAAGATACTTGTTCTTGAGGGCTAAACATATTTATTGTTTTTCTGTCAGTGTTACTGTTTTTAAACCTTTTTAAAGAATCTCTATGAAAAAAATGTAGTCAGATCACCTTAAGATTACCTAAAGACATTCTTTGGAAGCTGAGATAGTTTTCATTGGCCATACCCAGCTTAAGAATAATAATAAAAAAAAAACACATCCACAGAGCCTGCTTTACAAATTAAAATTGATTTAATAAAAAAAGCAACATCATACATTTAATTGAAAAATGAAAAACAAACTCAAAACATGGGAGAGTGGTACATTTTCAGACTTAATTTGGAAAGCAACTGGAGTTTGGCCCAGTTATTTAAACACATTTCAAAATCTATTCCAGCCCCAGCCCCTGTACAGAGGAACGGAGGACCTTGCCTATTCATCCAGGCAAACAATTCCCTAAACGACCGCCCTTTCAGACACTTAGACAGTATGGGGCATTGCAGTCTAACAAAAGAAGCCATACTACCCCCATTCCAAAGGGATGGACACTTTCACCCATTTCGATTTGCATGTTATCAAAACAAAAATAAAGCTTTGTTGGGCTACAGTATAAAACCTTGATCTCAACGCTATTACTTACTGTCAGGACTCCAGTCTGTGTGTTTTTCTTTTTGTGTTGTTCTCCCTTCCACCAGCAGGAGGTGCCTGTTTCTGGTCCGCCTCCTCACACACCTGATGATGGTTGCCTCATTAGCGGAGCGCTCTTAAGCTGCTGATTGCCACTACCTCGACGAATGTTTGCCAGTTTTTGGTACTCTAGCCAAGCTGAGTTTTTGCTGAGTAAGACTGAGTTCTTGTCTACCTGAGTTTTAACATTGTTTTTTTGTCTTTGTCTCTCGGCAGGAAGTCATCCTGCAAACTGGACCTTTTCGGACCTCCTCTCCCAGGAGGGATCAACTGAGCCTTAAACTGAGCCGGGGATTCAAACAGGAGGTTTGGATCCAGTCTCCTTGAGAGGACGTTGAAATTACTCTCTGAGCAAGGGAATCATCTTCACTACGACCCGTTCAAGTACAGCAGGAAATCTGAGTGGAAATCAGCATCTCCGTTCACCTACATCGTCCAAGTTCTGGGTAAACCCTGTTCCGCCCTCCACTGAATCAGACTAACTCTGGAAAACAGCACACAGATTGGATTCAAAGAGCCTTCACTTCTCTAGAAACGTGAGTCAACAACCAGAACCTCTTCTTCAAATCAACGAATGAAATTTCCCACTGAGCCTGAACTAATAGTCTGTCTTCCCCTCACCTTCCAGTTCCGGCTGAGCAGAGTTCAGAGCAACACTGCACCATGCTTAATCTCTTCAATAAAACCTGTTAAACTTTTCATCAGTGTCTCTCTGAATTGGTTTCACTGCATGTGGGTCCGAGCTTTAGATAAGATCATGACACTTACATTTTTAATTGAAAAAAATTCTTGGATGGCAATTGAAATGTCTTCAAACTTGGAAAAATCTAGTGGATTGTTTTTAATGTTCTTTTTTTTTTTTATCTATCCAGGGGTTTTAGTAAACTCTGTCGACTCGCACCAGAGCAGTCTGTAGTTGGAGCTTCGTCAAAGGACGAAGGTAGACTTAAACCGTGTAAAGTATAAATAAATGTCTGTTTTCAGTTTGTCACACCACAGCAATATGTTTTATTACTCACAAATCCAATTTGGAATAATTACAAACACTGCTAAGAATATAAAATAAGGTCTCAAATATAATGAAACAATGACAGTTTGCTTTACCCTGACATGCTGGGAGCATGTCCACTAGGGCCACTGACATTATGCCCATGCACTATTCTATTTCACTGCAACAGTTTTAAATAAAACTTGCTTCATCTTATGTATACATTCTGATGTTTAATTATGAGGGGTTCAGTAGAAGCTTCACATTCTGTGTTTTATGTTCAATGGGGAAACAGAGGAAAGATGCTCAGTTCCCAGTCTGAAGACACCAGGTAAGTAAATATGGTGACAAAGTCACAGAGTTGGCAGCAATACAGAAGCAGCCTCGCTGTTCCTTTTTTATACTGCCGGGCCAGCCGGGTGGGGACCTACGCTGTAGGCAGCTGAATGACGTTAGGCCACACTTTTAGACGCACCCAAAAAAATCCTGACACACAGGATTATTGAAGCCAATCTTGTTCTAGTGACACGGTGTAATGATAATTGGTTTGGAGACTATTTTTAGATGAGTAGAACAATGCATTCATGACAATTATAATGCATTTTTAGAAGAAAATTGGGGAATTTCATTTCAACACTCTTTAAAGTGATCACTCTAGTTTAAAGGTGCATTCAGACCGAGCATGGTGTCGGTGGCAAGGGCAGTGGATTTACATGGCATGCCTATAGTATAAAAACTGCACATGGACAGGTGGGGAGGCAGTCATCAGTGAATCCCATGCGGTGCTCCATTCTCACCTCGTGTAACTTGGTAGAAATTAAGTGTTGTCAAACAGCAGCCTCGCATAGAGAGAGCAAGACGGGGATTGGTGAAGTTGAAAAAATTTGAACTTTTCTGTGAAAATCGCATAGTTGCAACCAATCACGGCCTGCTTGTGATTAGGTTAAAGAATTGTAGTCGAGCCAGAGCTTTTTCCAGTTCCTATGGAACAAAGAGGAAATAATGTTAAAGATAAAATAAGGAAAGCTTTAAAAAGGTTTTTAGGTCATAAAAAAAAAAAAAATCAATTTTAATTTTGTCCTAGAAGGACTGTTCTTTGTCCTCCCTAACCTACATCTCACTGCCCACTCCACAGCATTGGTGCTCTTTTCATGGGTATATTCAAAAGGAAGTATCGCTGAATCTGGTCGACATCCAGAAGCAGCTCTATGTAGTGATCTATTTTTCAGTGCTTCTGGGGGCTTTTCCAAAACGTGTTGGTCTTACCAAGCCAATTGAAAAGTTGTCCATAGATAACAATTTAGCAGCAGCCTGTAATGTAGCAGTTTACCTATGCTTGTATTGTGAAATGCCCACAGTGAGACCCTGAGAGGAAATAATTAAGGGTCTGGTAGATTAACGAACAGCTATATATCATGTAACAGACATTCCATCCACTAAACAAGGTAAACATGCCAGCACAGGAATCCCGTATTAAGGTATATAATAACAATCTATTATGAAATAGCAGCACTAATGTCTACTGGGATGGTACCGTCATCTGCCGAAATAAAAAATGATTTAATTTTTAAAACCAAATCAGCACAAATGACAGTTTTACCTGCACAAAGGGTGTAGTACTGAAAAAGCAAATAACTGATTGAATTCATAACTTAAAGGGATAGTTGACATCTGGATGACCTAAAAAATAATTTAGTAGCACACAGCTTATTTTCATTTTTACAAATGACCATTTTAACTGTACAAACCTGCACTAACCCCTGGACACTAACCATTTGATCTAGTTGCTGAGTTTTTTCACATGGGTTTCAGATTAATGCAGTTGAAACTCCTCTTCCCCCCAAGCATCAGAAGTCATTTAAACAATCATTTTGAGGGGAAATCTGCTCAGCCTGCCATAGTCTTGATTTAGTCCAGAAATATAGTATTTGTTGGTGGGTCTGATTTTATCCAACTTTAGTCCAATAATAGACATTGAAAGGAGGTTGCAAGTTTTCAACCTCTTTTCATTGATCTGAAATTATGGCTTTTCACCTTTTTACTTTTGAACCAAATGTAACAGCCATGGAACAGCCACTGCTCTTAGTGGCAGTGGGAATGGCAGTGGGAGTGGAAGTGTGAATAGCACACGGACCCAGGTCAATTGACTCGGCAAGTTACCTGGGTTAAAATCGCCTTCAAACGGCTCAGCGGCAATTTACACACAGTGAGAACATCAGACGCAGGCCGACCCTCTGATTTATGGAATACCATCGAGCGCAACGTACGGATGTGATCACACTGTGCCAGTCGCATCTGATGTGACAAGCCAAAACAACTTTGTTAACATTCCATAAACATGGTGCAGCACTGGTGAGAGATCTTTGGAGGGACGAAAATAATAAATAACGTACACTTACTAATTCCTGCCCCCCTTCCATGTTTCTTGCCATTGCTTACTTTTCTGATTTCTGTTGCACTGGTGACATGATCAACACTAACCTAACGTGATAATGTGACGGAGGCCAAGCAGCTTGCCAGCAGTGGTCAGACCCAGCCTTTTTTGCCAATGGGAAAGGAGCCAAATTCCAATTGTTAGCATGTCAACCCGTGTTTGAACAACCTGCGTTACCCTTCTAATTTCAGTGGGAAAGAGGCTTTTGAGAAACATCCAGAGGACCACACTTCTGGAAGGTCTCAAGGATGCTCTGCAGCGCAGGGTGGAACCACTCTGATTTACTAGTGTGGCTGCATTCAACCGTGGCAGTGGGACATGGAAGCTCTTTGGACGAGCCATGGCATTAACATGTTCGCTGTAACCCTGGGTTAAGAAACACAGAATGACCAAGTGGGAACTAATGTATGAGGAAACGACCAACTTAACTTTCAGACCTAATCTGCCATTGGAGAACCATTATCTAAAGATAACAGAAAACACTAAATATGAAAAGCAAACATTAACTGAATTTCAAGAAAGCTGAAAAGAGTTAACTGAAAGGTACCCCAATGAAGAGTTAAACTTAGAAGTAATTCAAAACGAGATAAGACAGAATAATATGAAAACTTTAATGGAACCACAAAATCAAGAATAGCAGGTCATGACACTGTTTATTCAAGGGGTTTGTATTATACTCAGTAAAAGCGATAATGCAATTATTTTACTAAAGACCCTGATACACTATTTGATACTGAAATGTAATTAACAGTTTCAAAAGTTTAATTAATTTTATGATGTATTAGCGTTCACTATGCAACAATAACAAAAAACTGAGATTGGGCTTTATGTTCACAAGCTATGTAACATGAATATTGGGTCAATTTGTTTGTAAAACCACAGTAAAAGCTTTTTTCTCTGTATTTGCAGCTTTCTTTTTAGATCTTTGTGATGGAGCTGAAGAAAGATCGATGAGATCTACTACTGCATAAATCCACAGTGCATGATATGTACTTTATACAACATGTCATGAAAAAGTCAAAACAAGGACCAGTAGCCCTTTATAAATATGCATGGTTTACCGAGTGCAGTGTGGTGATTGTTATCACTCCATTATCAGTCTCTGTGTTATCAGGAAAAGCCAGTGTTGTGATGCACTGTTTACAAAAACCAACATTGTATCGTCTTATTTTTAAAGATTTAAACTGATAGACTGCAAAAATACATTCACAGGTTGTTGATCTTGGTATCTTTGTATTTTCTCTAAAATTATGAACGCGGTGTGATTGAAGATATAGATTTCAAATTAAAAACATGTTTCAGCAACGTAATAAAAATGTCACTTTACTTTTCATCCATGACTTGGACACAGATCCTGTTTATGCTTCAGCAATGTAAAGAGAGACATTCCCCAACCATTTTAACAGGTGGAGCAGCAGTGCAGTGATAATGCTTGCATCTGGCGTCTGAATGTTAAGCAAACTGCCAGAGTTACCATACAGATGGAAGCAATGAGGTGTGAGAAGAATTTCTGCTGACAGGACAATTGTTTTCCAGAGGCAGTGGAGGTCTGATGCACAATGCAAAAGAAGAAAACCTCTAAAACACACATTTAAAGGCCAGGTACAATACTTTCCAAGTTTGAAATGAAAAGCATATTGAATTACTTATTTTCATTTTCTAAAATAGACCATGTTACTACAGGATAGCCAACATATTTTTTTATATTTATATGCATTAAGTTTGCTTTAATGTTTTTTTTTTCTTCTTTTTCCTTGAGAATATTTTATAATATTCCAAGGATGCTTTATTTTTCTAGTGTCAGCAAGTGTTTTTCATTTCTGTCTGTGTAATATGTGTGTAGTGATGGGTATTGTTGAGTATTTATTATTTCTAGTACTCCTAACAATATTAAAGTATTGATCCAGCATTTTATCAGTACCATTCTAAACTCTTTTTTTTATTTTGGTAAAAAAAGAGTAAAACATCAAATAATCATTACTGACTGACTTTTTTTTTTTGGGAAGAACACAAATTAAATAAATATACAAAATATACAAGTTACTTTACATATATATATATATATAAAGAGAATTTTATACATGAGGGGCGAGAGAGGAATATCAACATGACAAGATAGAAAGTGATGAAAACAGGCAGTTTACTGCATCAATGCTTTTGAAGTCCAGTCACAATAGCACTTGCTGGTGGCAGAAGACTGGATTCACAGCATTCTGTGCTTTTACTTGTAGCCAAAGTCTTAAATAACACAGAAAAAAAGAGTTTTAATATTTTTCAATAGCACCTTAAAAAATGAAGTGAAGTGAATTCTGAGAAGTTGCTGAATTGTTGTCATCACTGTTAGATGAGAGCAGTGGCGAACCCTGACTTTTTCAAGGGCAGGGGAGAAAAGAAAGAAAAGGGCATATAAACTGCATCTTCACCACTGTAGAGGGCACTTTAGTACATGTTTTGGCTCCCGGGAGTTCACTTTGGTATGCGATTTTGCTATTGAGAGGGCCCTGGGTTGAGTTTTGACTCCCGCAAGGGCACTTTAGGTGAATTTTTTCCCTTGGGAGGGGACTCTAATATTTGTTTTGACTCTTGAGAGGGCACATAACCGTGCGTTTTGGCTTCAGAGAGGGCACTTTACCATGTGCTTTGGCACCCAATGGGAAATTTTGGCATGCAATTTTCAGCAATCAGACCACCAAACATCCAGGAATTACACCAGGCCCACTTGATAACTCCCAAGGCCATAATTTTGATGCTTCTGAAATTTTAAAGGGGAAAAGCTTTTTTTTTTTTTTTTACATCAATTATATGTTGCTAGTATTTACTGACTGACTTTTCCTCTTTCATTATTTCCTTCATTTTCAAATAAAAATGTAAAAAAATAAATATGGTTAGTTTTACCTCAATCTCCCAGAGCTGTCATTTTGATGGAACAAAATCTAACCATGAAAAAGGCTGTAGAAATGATTCAAAATATTGATGATTGGGCAGAGATATCGAGAGGACTTTCTTAGAACAGGACTAGGTAGGAAGCGGCTCAGATTCTGACACAGTTAGAGCATGATGAGGTGCCCCCCCAGGGACATAAATTAGAATTTACTTCCATATACACATATTAAATTAAACTCTTCCATATAATATACAGAAAACATGCATGAGCTCTTTAGTAGTGTATATGAAAGCTTTTTAGTAGAATACATGAAAGCTTTTAAGTATTGTATATGAAAGCTTTTTAGTAGTATATATGAAAGCTTTTTAGTAGTCTGTATGAAAGCTTTTTAGTAGAATATATGAAAGCTTTTTAGTAGTATATATAAAAGCTTTTTAGTAGTCTGTATGAAAGCTTTTTAGTAGCATAAATGAAAGCTTTTCAGTAGTGTATATAAAAGGTAAACTTTTCACCAGTTTCTATGAACAGTTCTCACTACTTTGTATGAGAGATTTTGAGTAGGTTATAGAAGAGAGCCACCCCCAGCAAAATGCAGACATATCAGTGAGCCATCAGACAATAGTGAAACTTTTATTCAAGTTTTGGATAGCATTGCCAATACCTCAGGCGGTACACTTAGCGGTCCAAAAGCCGAACCAGAGCCCGTGGTCTGCTATAATCACACACAGGTTGGCCTGGATGTGTCGGATCAGATGATTAGAAAGTATTCTGTAAATTCTGTGGCTGTATTTTATTATATCCTGGGCATAGCATCTATAAAGGAGTTAGTTTTGTTCAGGAGCTGTTTGAATGTCACAGTCATGCAAAGATTTTATCCTTGAACTGGTAAAACAGTTGAGGGCGTACCGCAGATTACCAGCCCCACCGTCGCTGAAGAGAAATGCTTCAATGCTACACAAAAAACTGCTCATATGGCGTTTGTAGTAAATGTGAAAAGGTGGTCTCAGGGAATGTGTAGTAAAATAGTCTTATTTTACTGATATATTTTTAATACACAATTAGACCACAAATAATAACAGCATAGATTACAGCCTTTTTTAAGGTTTACATATCCAATTCAGTTCATTTTATTTATATAACGCCAATTCACAACACATGTTATCTCAAGGCACTTTACAGTTCACCAGATCATACAGTGAAATTGATTAAAAGTTTTCTATCTAAGGAAAACCAGTTGGTTGCATTGACTTACATATCCACTATAGTTTATATCGCACACTAGAACCATTTCAGTTGATGACATCATCACTTCTCATGCGTTTTATTGGGAAAAATTTCACCCGTCAAATTGACGGTGAGTGGGAGTTCTAGTAGTATCACAATTCTGGGAGTCCTAATGTCAACAGCCTAGAACCACCGAGATCAGGGACATGTCCACGTAGTGGTCCTCCAACACTTCCTGAGCAGCCAGGTGATAGGGTGATGGTACACATAAAGAGAAATCGAGTATCTCTGCCCACTGTCACCGCCAACCTGTCCACATTTCTAACCAATTTTCACAGCTCCGTGATGCACCCACTCTGGTAATTGAGCTCCATAGTCAGAAATGTGGCATTAGAGCCACCAGGGACATCAGTCAAATGTTTGCTTGTGTCCAGAACGGGTAACATCAAATCCTACCTGAAACTGCTAGCTAAGGCTATGGTTAAAGATAGTAAGATTGTCACTCTTGCTGGTGGTAATGAAACCCAGTTATGCCGATCGGCGGTCACCAAATTACTGTGGATTCAGTGTTTAAATTTGCCAAAACAATGTCGGCCTCTTTAATTTTCTCTGGTTTATCTCACTGATCTGACCCGTGATAACATGTTTAGCCGCATGCTGTTACCTAGGTAGTGTCCTGAAAATTATGTTGGCAATAATTAGCAATCTTTTTGTGTAAAATCTGGTCACATTCGAAGAGACAGTATCCAACCTCACTTTGGATAGTGCAGCTGTTCTTTCTAGGAATATGGCAAAACCTATTAGTCCTCCAAACCCTGACAGCCCATGGTGCAGACCAGGAAGTAGAGCCTTAGTTTAACTCACCTCTCTGCAGCTTCTCTAGTGTTACCCACTCATCCAGACATTATTTTGCCCATGGCTAAATTCAAATAAATTAGAAAAGAATCCTAAAGAAGTGAATCATGATAATCCAATTAAAATTAAAATAACTCCAGCAGGGACAAAATTATAAAATTTTGCATCTTTCTTCAAAAAGTCTGGTAGTTAATGACTTGTGATAATCAAATTGATGTATGCTGGCTTACACAAACTTGGCTGCAGCAAAAGGATTATGTGAGCATAAATGAGTCGACTCCCTGTAGTTATTTAAATTTTCCCATACCCAGAAATTCTGGGTGTGAGGAGGAGTAGCAACAGTCTTTCTGATTACTCCGAGGTCAGTAAATAATTACAACTGTTTTGAACATTTTCCTTCATCCAAATAACAAAGTAAGAAAAAAATGGACTCTTCTTTTGTATTTTTTTTTATCATTCACCAGATCCTTACTTTGAATTTTTAGATCAGTTTTCAGACTTCCTATCTGATTTAGCATTAAATGACAAGCTCAATATAGTGGGGGATTTTAATATCCATGCCGACATTAAAGGTAAAAGCTTAAATGCAGCCTTTAATACTATCTAAGACTTGTGTTGAGATCAAAAGTCAGTGATGTAACAGAAGCAACTCCCCTCTGAAGTCACACTCCTGCAACAGAGTTTATTTAAGGAAGTGGCCACTACTCGACTTCCTTGACAGTGTCCAACAGCCTTATGAGGCTGTTGGATACTGGTCCAATGTTGGACACTGCTTGCTACTTGGACACACCGGTGTGTCCAAGTAGCAAGCAAATCCCTCCAGAGAAGTCTTTACTTGTTGAACGTTCCTATGATTCAGAGGGATTTGATTGTAGTGACCGTGTTTTCAGCTGGGCCAAATTGCTGCTTACTGAGGAGCCCTTAGAAGCCACTGACCCGTGCCATACTGGTCCTGCTGCTGCCATTGGCTGTGCCGCCAACTTGAGCCGCCGCAAACATTGGACATGTATCTTTACTTGTTCTGTTATATCTTTGTGATGCATTTGATAGAGTTGTTCATAATATAGTTTTAGAAAGACATGAATATTTTGTAGGAATTAGTGGTTTATTTCTTAAGCTAACCTCACATAATATTTGAGAAAAAAAAATACACATAAATGTGGTATTGTAATGATCTGGGGCTGCTTCAAGCGTTGTATGTCACACTGATTGCTATTTTAGTCCGTACTCAGAACTCCTGAAGCAGAATACCTGGCCATCAGTTTATAACCTTAACTTCAAGCACAAATTGTTTAAAAAGAAAGATGATCTGACTCTTTACAAGAAATCCACCTATGATTGGCTGTAGAAGAATTCATTTGTAGATGCACAGTCAAAGTTAATAAAATCCACCTCTAATCCTATGACATTACCTTAGTTCAAATTTAAAAGAAATCAACAAAACCTGATCTTATAAAGCTGCACAAGCATTTTTTGAGCAGCTGCTTCGCCGCTGTGCTGGTTTAGGAATGAAAATGTTTGTGGCCTGATGCAGAGCACTAATTATTTATTATCCACTTCCTCTCTAATAGCGTGGATTTGAAAAACAACAAAGACATGCTTGTAAAGAGGTTCTAGTTAATATAGCTCCACAAAAATACGGCAGAAGAGAACCTTTGGTGTGTTGCTGTTCACACCTGTTAGTTATTCAACTGTCAGCCCACTCTGACAGTTTTGTGTCTGTATATTTGCATGTAATGCAGGTAGATTAAAGCATTCCAGTCACAACTGATTTTAATGCTAGATATAAATTGCACTTGTTAGGGTGGTCTACTTGTAATCCGATAAGCCAGGACCCACATTAATCCCAGGTTTTGAACACAGCCTTATCTGCTTAAGTTGTTTATGGGCAAGATGCTGTAGGAACCTGTAAAACAGTACACAAACAGACCTCCAAAACAAAATACTTATACAGCACAAAACAAATGAAACATAGCAATAAATAAATGTTTATTATGAGATTATAAATATTATTAATACAAGAGAATTTAATATATTCAAAGAACCAAAATGATTGCCTGAGGCTTTGAAAATGTATTCAATATGTTTATTAATTTCATAAAACTTTTGAGAGATAACTTGTGAATTACATTGGCCACAAATGCAACTCAGCATCATATCTCTTCAATGGACAATCATTACACAGAGAGACGCAAATCCCCAGGCACTTTGCAACACCCTCCGTTCACCATCCTCAAAACTAATGTGCTCACTTATGAACAAACACATTAGTCCAGCAGAAGAGAGGTCATTTATATTTGATGCACTGTCACCGGGTTTCTGCTTTCTGTGATTCTTACTCAATTCATTCTTATTATTAATGTTGCTGCTTTTACCCCTGGGAGATTGTTTTATGGAGCAGTGACCGCGAGGTGGCCGACAGGGCCATTAGTGGAGCAGTGAGGGGTCTGGGGGTTGACCAGCAGCTGCCTCACCCACTTTCACAGCTAGTTCATATGCCTACACCCACCCCCAAACCACAGGGGGCTCCAAGCATCTCTTATTAAATTAAGGTATACATTCAAGATTAATGTTCCTGAAATGTCTTTGTTGTCTGTAGAAAGGCTCTATCAATTTGAACGGTTTAAGAGATTTATTAGAATAAACAGAACAATAGTGGTGGATGGCCATATTGTTAGAGTAGGGACACAATGTGAAGAGCCCTTGAAGCTGTTGATGATCCTGGGTTGATTCTCAGTCTGAAGCAATTTGCAGCATATTTTTCCCTTCTCATCACACTCTTTCCTGTCAATTTATCATTCAATCAAGGCCACTTGTGCAAAAACATACAAACAAAAAGTTACACAAATGTGAAAAAAATATTAAATTACAAAATGTTTTCATTTATGAGCTTTTTTTTTAAAGTGCATATAAAGAAGAATATATTTCAAAATATGAATAGTAAATATGGGCATAAATATATGTGGTTAAAAAAATGGCAGATACATTCACATCAAGTCATTATGTTCAGATTGGACTAATTTGCTTAGTTGGAAAGAAAACCTGCAGCCACACGGCCCTTTCTGGAACCACTTTGACACCCCTGGTGTAGGTGGAAGAATGTTTTGAAGTGTAAGCAGGTGGCTGGTGTAGTTTATCGGCAGTAAAAACAGACGTGGAGCCTTTACCAGTCGAGGGAATCTGACCAGAGGATCTGTTCAACGGATTGGCTTTTGGGGGAGTACAAATGAAGAAATGAAGAAATAAGAGCCTAAGAAAGAGGGTAGTTTTGCAGCACAAGCAATCCAGGTTCTGTCGGGAACCTTGTGTGTGCATACACACAGGATGTTATTTTGGTTATTCAACCGTCAGATTAGTTTAAAGTTGTAATAACTTAGTTTTAGTTAGAAAAATGTTATGCAACTTCTTTGAAAAACTACCTCTATAGATGTTTGAGCTATCCATTCATATATATATATATATATATATATATATATATATATATATATATATATATATATATATATATATATAAATACATGCAGTATATATATCGCAGCAAGGTATACAATTTTGCATGTTATATTTTTACTGCTGATGTAAACAGAATATAAAGCCCATATGCAATACTGACAGGATTATGACAGTTCAGATCTGCAAAATGATTGCTTGACAGTTGCTATTCAATGTGCAGCATTTAGTTCTATTGAAACATTTGCCACTGAGGCCACTGTTTCTGGTTAAGTTACTTACACAAATCATCAATGTTCCTCATCATCGCTCAAATCCTAACTGCCTGTTCAGATATTTTTATCATGGCAACCATGGGGGGCCATAGCTTAGATGTCCTTACCGATTTGAGGTATTCGAACTGAGTTTTTAAGCTTGAATACCCTCAGTGGACCAGGTCCTGTGATGCCGATTCTGTGTCAGGTTTACAGGAGTACAACAGCAAGTACAAAAATTCCTTTTTGGGATTTAGTATGTATACTGTATAAGAAAGTGCAATTAATTGTGATAATTTATTTTATGTGTTAAAATGCTTCAAAATAATTCATTTAAATTAACGCTTTTAAGTCCTGGCCCAGCTAAATATAAAAACCAGAGGTTTCTTTTTTATCAAAGCGACTCCCTGTCTTATATACTTAGCAACATTTTAATAAAATCCCAACAACGGTTTTAGGTAAAATCAGTAAAACTACTGTGGATACTTTTTACAGAATACTGCCAAGTTCTTTCAGAGCAAGTTGTTAAAAAAAATTTAATTTAACATTTATAGTAATATGGTTATATCACTGTATGTTTTTTCATACATGTTTTTTTTCTCGATTTTAAAAAGAAATCCTGAATCTTTCATTAAGAATATATTGCAATCCAACACTAACCCTTAATATAGACTTCAAAAGTAAAACACCAGTGAAATGATAATGATCTAATCTTAAAATCTGAGAGAAACTCAGGACAGGATATTACATTTCACTCTGAACAAATAATTTAATCCCTGGTGTGAGTTTTTCCGCGTTTAGAAACCCAAAGTAAAGCCTTTAACTGATTCAGGTTAGACTAGAGTTTGACACAAAGAGCACAACGGAGTCCTCATTCATCACTAAAATGTCCTTCGGCACTTTTCTATTAGAAGCTGTCAGGTAGGCTGGACTCATTATTACATCATCATAATGGTGTCATCCTTGAACTTCATCAGAGTAAATTGCTGTAATTTGTCAAACTAAGAGAGATATACCTGTAGACATGTGCCTTTGTGGACAATGCAAGTCTCAAGAAAGTAAAACAATGTAATCTTAGGCAAATCAAAAGCAGGAGAAGCATGACTAATCGATTCTTTTTGAGTCAATCTTGGTTGTAAATGCAATTTTCTTTTCTTTCGTCATTTAAACATTGACTAA
The DNA here is from genome assembly GCF_000732505.1 of Cyprinodon variegatus. Lineage (NCBI taxonomy): Eukaryota > Metazoa > Chordata > Actinopteri > Cyprinodontiformes > Cyprinodontidae > Cyprinodon > Cyprinodon variegatus. The sequence goes on along the minus strand of NW_015151067.1, from coordinate 453,525 downwards.
ATATCACTCACAAATCAATTTTAGTTAAATAAACCATCTAGTAGCAGATCCTACAGACATATTAATATTCACTCTGAGTCCCAAGTTCCCTGGTGAATACAGCTCAAATATAAAGTCAGCTTTAACTTTTGAAAGGACACCACCTTCAGAGGGGCATTTATGTTCTTTAGCAGCTAAAACACAACACACTGCCATCTTTGTTTTTTCCTGCTGTCTGATCATGGAAAGAAATAACGCAGAAGGTTTATCAAAAGGTTATTTATCTTATATTAATTAACTTTTCCATCAGCCTGATAAAAACAGCTGCATGGTCAAAGACTTTACACTGTTAATATTGAGAATAGGATATACTGTTAATTAGCAGGGCTTAAATATTTCCTCAGAGATGCTAAAACTCAGATATTGTTAGGGGACTCTTTTGTGCCCACACCATCATAAATTAATGTATGGATATATCTTGTTCATTATATACTACATTAATAGCAATCCCTTTTTAATTTTAAAACAAACTTTTTAAAAAGTTGCTTACCTTTAAAAATATGCTCCTTTTTTTAAGACGTGTGTTGATAGTTTTTTGTTGTTTTTTTTCTGAGAGCTATTTGAGCAGACATCTTGTAACAGTCACTCTGTATTTCAACTAGTGCTGCTTTTTTTTTACTTTCTGCTTATCTTTTTCTATTAATCTGTATGAGTATGCTTCTGATTTTTCTCTTCAGTTTTCCTTTAGAATATGGATATAACCATTTTGGGATCATTTTTGGGAGCTCATTCTGCTCTACATAATTTGCTGTCGGAGACATTTGTAGCCAACATAACCCTATTTTTTACTACAGGGATCAGCCACTAGCCCTGGCTAACAATCCATCCTCTGTAGCTCCAGTTAGGTCAGAAATTCCCAGAGAGAACAGAAGGATAAGCCTGGGCAGATGGGCTTGGAGAAGCAACACACGTGGACAAGAAGATACAGTATAGACCTGCGTTTCTGTCTATCATGATAGAAAATGTTCAATCCCCAGCAAACAAAGCAGTGGATATTGATGTTCTAATGAAACATCAGTTACTGAAAGGGCATAGATTAAATAACAGAATGCATCACAGATTATATTAACATTTGAGTGTACTCCACTGTACTTTTTTTAAAGGTATGAATAATCTCGGGTCACTAATAGAACGTCCAGACTGTAGGTACTTGAGATGGGTGAATACGTTGAAATGAGTTTATATTCTGCAGATGACCAGTGTGAGGAAGGCTGCAGGTCCAGATGGAATCAGCTGCACCTTGTTCCAGCCTACTATTCATAAAGTGGACTCTGATAAGTACTTGGGTGTTCACCTGAACAAAAAGCTAGGGTTGACTCATCATGCTAAGGCTCTTTACAAGAAAGGACAGATCAGACTCTAACTTCTAAGGAGAATAAGATCTTTTGAAGTGCAGGTTGCACTGCTGAAGACCTTCTTTAAATCTGTGGTGACAACAGCCATTTTTTATTGCGTGGTTTGTTGGAGCAGCAGCCTATCTGTAGTTGAGAGGAAGTGGATAAGCTCATTTGGAGGGCCAGCTCTGCCCTGGGATCCCCCCTGGTCCCAGTAAGGAAAATACCATCACTGATGAACAATGTCGCCCACCCCATGCATGGAGCTGCTGCAGAGCTAGAGAGCCCTATCACTGACAGAGTGCTGTATCCCAGATGCTCAACAGAGCATTTCTATAGGTTGTTTCATCCCACTTAGAGCCCACTTGCAGTCAGACTTTATCAAAGCAGGCAAAAGAAAAATCTTCAAATCATGGTAATGGTTACAGTGGTTCAAATTTGATGGTTTACCGTTTACACTGTTCCCTCTGATGCTAAGATAACATGTACATGCATTCGCTACTTTTGGACACTGTTACACTATCATGCACATTGCAGTATTGTGTCATATAAATAGGTAGGAGTCTATTGCACCATTATTGATATTTTTTCTAGAGTGCTATGTTTACTGTATTTATCTGTCTTCTTTTAGATTAAACTAGCTCTTTTTTTTTTGGTCTTTTTTTTCTATTAGTAATATCGTGTGTACCTTTTCGTGTATGTCACACCTGCATTTCCTCACTGCGAGACAGTAAAACAATTTATTGATTTTTGTCTTAAACAAGATGCAAATTAAAATATTAGGGCATAAACTTATGTATTCAGAAAACAATTTTAAAAATAAAAATACATTTTTCAGGGTGCAAAACTGAATCAAATAACAAAGGTGTACAGCCCTCCTTTAATCAATCCATGTTGATAGAAAGAAATGATAAGTGCAAAGGTAAAATGGGGAGTTCATGCTCTCAAAGGATCCATTAATTTTAACTATCCCTGTGCCATCAAAATAATTTTATACTTTCAAATTTAACAATGAATACTAATACATGCTTTTGCATATTGCCTGATTTAAAATGTTTACTTTAAAAAGTCTTTAGAGAATTAAAAATACAACAATATTAGTCAGCCCATATTGGCTTCTTTCAAAATCAAGCAGTGAAAGTAAAAAAAAAAAAAAACAGAAAGAAGAAAAAAATAGCTTTTACTTGTTCCTTTATTTAACAAGTGGATTAAGTTTAGTCTTTTAAAGTCATATTAATTGACTGAGTATTATCATATGTAGTTCTACCAAAGATGTCAACCTCAGATCATGAGAAAATAACATAAATGGAGCTTCTGGTGCGGTTGTTTTGTGGCATTTCAATTTCAACTAGGCTATCCTTGAAATAGAAAGGTTGCTTTTTTTCTGTACAAATTGTTATTCCTGAAATAGAACACCCACACTGCACAACAAGGTGAAAATGCTTTTTAGATAGGATGGTGTCTCCATGCTTGGTCAGTTTGATTTAAGTTAATCTGACAGTCGGAACAAACTAAACTAGAGGCAAGTGTTTGAAGTTGCTATTACACCACAGAGGTGCATTTGAGGAGAGTCTGTTTGTCTGATATGTATTTACAAGCTGTATATGTTATTGTGGTTTTTATGGTATTCAGAGAAGGAACTAAGTAAAAAGAAGAAAAAAAAATACAACAAAAAAAAAAACATCAAAATATACATGATACCAATGGTTTCATGTTTTTTAGTTGTTGTTTGTATTTAGGGATTATTGAACTGATCACTGACCAGGGTATTCAACCACATAGTTGAAATTAAAGTAAATAATATACATCAGGTGATAAGAAATGTCATCAGTACTTGTATTCAATTTCACTGAGCTCATCCATATTTTTGGCAAAACTGTGGTTCAAAACACCCCATTCTGTGTCAGTTACTATTTAACACTCTTACATCAGCTCTTCATAATGTTGATGTATCACTTTTTTATGAAAATTACATTATCCCCTTGGGGAGCAGTGGGCTACCATTGTGTGGTACCCGGGGAGCAGTGTGGGGTTTTGGGTCTTGCTCAGGAACCCAGAGTGGAGGCTGTGGGGATTGAACTGGGTACTTGCAACCTTCTCAAAGCACAAGTGCAGTCCTTTAACCACTCGGCTAACACTCCCCTTCAAGTTTTGGGGGTGCACCTGTACATCTGTTTCTGAAGAAGTGAATCCAAAGGGTTGTTTTGTTTCAGAAAGTTGCATTTTAAAAATAACTTACCATAACTAATTTAAACCAACAGAAAGGCCAATATACACAGTAGCTCTTATGTGCTGTAACCCCTTGGACACTTTGGTGCTAAAAGCACTCTTTGTAGGCACTATTAGCTGCAGACATGGTTAGGTTAATCTAACCAATGAGGATTATTTGTAATTTTTTTAATTTAGGTTAAAACAGTAGTTAATTTGGTGGGTGTCTTGCCCCATTTTGATTGTGGGGGTAAACAGGGGATTGGGCATGTAGGGTGACTGCAGGTTGGGTGGATAGGGAGATAAACAGTTCATTTGAGTGTGCATACAGTTAAAACTATAGTGAGCACATATGGGTCCAGACTATAAACAATATCAGGAAATTATTTCTTCTTCTTATATGTCTTGTTCTTATATTTTTTATATAAGAAGCACTTGGACTCTTTGAACATCCAGTCAATGTCTTTATTGGGGGCGACTTTGTCTCACCCCAGTTATGTAGAGCTCTTCCACTATGCTGTGCTACTTTGCAGTTTCTCTAAACTTACGGTTTGCTACTTGCGGCATTTTCTTGTCTTGAGTATTTTTGTATGCATGTGTTGTAATTGCAGTTTATTTGCACTGTGCTGCTTCTTCTCCTGAACCATTTCTGTTTTGCAGCATTTTTCAATCCAACTTAAATGTGAGTTGAGTTTATTTCTATAGGCCCATTCCACATAATGTCATCTCGAGGTACTCTACATAGGGGATTGGTTTAATGTTTTCTATCTGCGAAAACCCATCTGACTTCATGGAGGCTTGAGTTTTCCTTTGCATGTGTTTTGTGTGTTTGTCTGTTTCTAATTTTTGTGATTTCTCGTCTATTTTTTCAGTTTGCAGGCCTATTTTTCGTATTTGCTGTTCTTTGTGGACTTGTTGTAAATATATGTATTTGCAGGGTGTTTGCACCCCATAGCCAATCTAATATTGTCCAAGTTTTTAAAATCTTTACTTTTAGAACTGGTTCAGACTCTTGCTGAAATAATAAACAAGTATAATTATCAAATTGCCACCCACAAAGAATCTCTGATGTGTGTAGGTGAGCAGACAGGCAGCAGAGCTCCGTTTGGTTTGGCTTTTTGTGGCAGCTCATACTCATTGCACGACAGCACATTTACAGCATTAGTCACATCACTGCTCTTGTGTCTGGCTGACAGAGAACCTGCAGTGAGCCAGGCACTCAACCCATTTCTTTCTCTTACCCCCACTGTCATGTGCTATTCACTGCAACTCTCACCCTTTGTAATAAGGTCAGCTGGGAAACATTCGCGGCAACAGTCATTGAGAGCAGAGACAGTTTGGGTTTGCGGCGCAGGTAACCAAAAACTCCCCCAGATCTCTGGTGCTTCATGAGTTGCAGAGTGAGAAAGGCAGAGAGAGGTTTATTGCTGTCTGATCTCAGCACACTCATAAAAGCTGTTTACCTTGGTAAGTAGAAGATTCAAAGTCTTCTATCAACAATTTTTATTAAACCGGAATTTCCGGCACAGCCCCCCATTTTAGTGAGATACTTAGGCCTGGGCTTCAATGTCATATACCTTCAATTTTCTCTTTGCCAAACCAAATGGGTTTTTTGCAGTGTTTGTGTAATATGTGTGCCTCTAAATATAATCTGCTTCACCTGTGGTAGTTAGAACTTAATAGTAGGCAAAAAAAATCTAAATTATTGATATTTAATCCAATTACAGATTAATTAAGTGAAATGAATTTGCTTAAACACAGAAGGTCACATTCCTCTATTTTCCCTGACTTAGGCAAATATTATTAAAAACACAATGAGGTGGGGAGTGCTTCAACGGCACAAGGGTTAGCGTGCACAACCCACGTATGGAGGCCTTAGTCCTCGACGTGGCCGACCTGGTTTCGAATCCGGCCTGTGGTCTTTGTCGGATGTCTGTCACCCATGGATATAATCCATACAGGAGAAAGACAGACCTAGTTGGCCAGAATAGGAAGTGTGTTTGCAGTTTCTAGGATGGATCTTTTAACAACCCAAAAACTTTGTGCTAATTTTTATGCTTGGTGGTGGCAGCATTATGCCGTGGGGAAAGCAGTGACGCTCATACAAGACACAAAGTGGATGAAGTAAAGAAGAGGAACTTCCAAACATTTCGATGACAAGTTGGAAGTGGAAGTTATGTTTTTTACCCATTCTTCCACCAAAGGAAAAAGTTTGAATACATTATTGTGAGTTTACCATTAATACAACATTCACACATACTGTAAATGCATTTATTGTGAACATCTCACCTGCACTGTGAACTAACCCATAACAACAGTTCTGGCTACTCTGAATGAAAATGACAAGTCTAGTTTGTTATACAGAATGACAGTTTGAAATGTCCTCTAAATAACAGTAAGCAAAAACTCGAATTGTTTTTTTCTCCATCACATAAAAATTTAGGCTAACTTAAACATGCTTTAATAAAGCAGCAGTTTAAGCCATAGCAATTTGAATAAAAGAAAAAAAAACCTGTATCGTTCTCTTGAGCCCATTGGACCTTGACATACAGAGCCGAAAGAGCCACAAACATGAAACACAGTCTGTTCAGATTGACTGGACTGAATGTTTCCAACACAGCAACAATGCTGATGAACAGATGATACAGCAAACAAACTGAGCGCACTTAATTAAATCTTTGCCAACGGAATTATCTCACAAAAGCATTTTCTTTTAAGCATTTAGGCTTTCAACAGAACCAAAATTGGCAGAAGGAAAGCTGCTTGTTCAGCAGGAGCCTTCGGCAGAAAAACAGATGAGTAGAGGTGGAAGGAGACCCCACGGCGAAGTGAGCGCATGATTTACTGCGCATCAACGTCTTAATTCAGTCTGTAAGTCAGAAGTTTTTCTTTGCACAAGGACTCATAATTTACTTAAACAGCTTGTAGATTTACCATAAACCTAATGCCTGTTTTTCATATAATTTACTTTGCAGTTTTGATGTCAGTTTCATAAAAAATGTTGCACATTAAAATAAAAGTATTTTTGGTAGATTTTCAGAATTTGTGCTATAGTGATCCATTAAACTCCTGATGTCTAAAATGTATTAAAACAATTTCACCTGTTGACAGATTTCTCTTTGAATAACATCAACATATCCTGAAAGAAAAGTATTTTCCATCATTTAAAGTGGTTCGTCACACTAAATTTCAAAATAAGACCAAACAAATTCAACAATCATGCTTTGCAAAATAGTTTACAGTATACACCCGAACCTTTTGATACCTTGTTTTGTTACAACCACCAATTTCTTTGTATTTCATCAGTATTTTATAGCAAATACCATCTTCATTTGCCATGCAAATGATAAGTGCAGCAAAAGGATTCAAACACAAAAGAGATGTTGTGATTATTGTCTTCTCTTGTAAATCTATACTTAAATGCTTAAAACCACTTTCCACAGAATTGTTTTGGTATATGTTGTTTCAACTCAGCTCATCTTGAGATTCAGTATTAAGTGAAGCTCTGCTGGTTGAGTTTTTCTTCTTTTCATTATACTTGTGTCTTGTCTACTAGTTTTAGGAAAGCTCACTTTCTGTTTGAGTTTACAACCTCAAATCAAACCCTACAACACCAAAATGTTATCTACTTGTGGTATCGACCTGTTATTGCCTACCTTTTTTGTCTTAACATCACCTTTGGCAACATCACCTTTACACTTTGACTTCATCATTTTTGAAAGCATTACAGCCTTATTTTTAGTTGTAGTTTATTGTGGTTCAGATCTGGCTCATGATTTCAGATACAGCTCTTTCTTTGTTTTAGGATATACAGTAAGCATATCTAGATGGATTGTAATTTGTGTACTGAGAAGATGTTGAAAACTGTAACTATTAATTATTTTGTCTTTGGGGCATGCAACAAGAAGGTTCTTGGTTCTGTCCCCGGCCTGGGATCTTTCTACATGGAGTTTGCATTTTCTCCCTGTGCATGCATGGGTTCACTCCGGGTACTCCGGCTTCCTCCCACAGTCCAAAAACATGACTGTTAGGTTAATTGGCTTCTCTAAATTCTCCTTAGGTGTGAGTGTGTGCAAGAATGGTTGTTGTCCAGTTTTTCTGTGATGCTCTGCAAAAAACTCGTGACCTGTCCAGGGTGTACCCTGCCACTTGCACATTGGCAGCTGGCACCAGCACCCATCGCGACCCCAGCAGGCATAAGCATGACAGAAAATGGATTGATGGATATTTTGTCTTTGGTGTGGCTAAGGTGTAATCAAGCATGTTTCAAGAAATTTATTAGACATACATAATCAGGAGACTATTTTAGTTATTTCTTGGTGAAATTGTTGAACATTATGATTAGTTCACACAGCAAGGTTTAAACCTAACAAAATAAAAACAAAAAACATAAAAATAGTTAAATACCATGTTATGAATCTTTTCAATTAAAAAGGTGAAAAGAGGCATAACATCCTAGAAAAGAGTTATTTCACTTGATTTCTATTTTATTATTATTTAAGGGGTGCCTAAGTTAGACCATAATTGCACATGATACTTTAAAACTTGTATTTGTAAAAAATCCTTCCCTTCCTCACAACAACCAGTGCAATACTTTGTGTTTATGTAATGCAAAAAACCTTTAGAAGATACACTGACGTTTTTGCTTGGAAGATTAAATCACATGCTGAAGTGTAAAAGTTATACCAAAGGCTTTTTAGTAAAGTTTCACTCTTATTTCAATCCCAGCAATGATGGTGATGAGCAGTGCTTGCGTTCTCCAAAACATGACGTCTGGACTACACTCAAAACAACTGTTTTTTTTTTTCTTTAGACCAGACATTTTTGTTTCCTGCTGTCTGACAGTGCTTCAGGTGCATATAGGCAAAGTCCATATAGGCGAACTTGTGCCTGTTACTAAAGAGTGATTTTCATATGGCTGCTACAGAGAAGATGTCTCTTGAACTTTCTCCTCTTTCCCAGATGAAATGATGGAGCTCTAAGAGTGACCACACAGTTCTTGGACACCTCTCTTATTAAGGCTCTTTTACCTGATAACTTTGTTTGACAGCCAGGCAGCTCTAGAAAGCAGTGGTGTCTGCTGGTCTCTGAAAAAAAGAGGCTCAGTGGTGTTAATTACATTAAAACTAAAAGTATTGTTTAGCACACATAAAACACACTCTTAAGCTCTATAGCTCTTTTTAAGGTTTCTGCTCGAAAATGACATACCCAAAATGAGTAAAGTATATCTCTGGATCTACAAGGTCTATTTGAGTAATTTTGGTGTCATAATAAAGGGAACACCTGGGATTTATGTTCAAGTGTGTAAGTATCAGTATTTATGTCAATAACCCAGAATACATTAAGATGGCACACAAGAAAAAATGGCTGATGTCACTTCCGCCTAAAAAAAAACTAACTTTTTCAATGAATACGTCTTTAAAATGATGCAGATGGAGGTAAAAATCTATATCCAAGCATTGCACAATGTGTGACCATTATCTCTGCAAAGATTGATCCTCATTAAGTAAAGCAGAGCAAAATTACAGGGGTTTTAGTGCAGACAATCCAGGCGGACTTTCCAAAATGGCCATCTTGGCACATTTTAGCACCATCTGTGCCATTTGAGGTTTTTGATGTACTGTACTATACATTTCACTTTCATGCCATTATTGATGATCCTCACATGCATTTTCAACAGTTTTTTTTTTTTTTTTGAGTTTTATTCTTTTTATTTTTTCTTTATTAGCTTTTTCCGCTGCCTGCGTAAAGTAAGCCTCGGCCATTTTTGGAAAAGCGCGATACGCAGGCTAATATATATCGGCAGTGGATTGGCCGATTTAGATGATTGACATCTCGTTTGAACCGTTAGAGCCAAAAAAATGTTGAGGTCATACTGACATTTGTGTCAGACATAGGATTGTCTAACTATAAGGAAGCATATGCATCAAATGCGAAACAAACTTTCTTATGTCTGTCCAATAGGAAGGCTCCTAGTAAAAAATGAGAAGTTAGATTGAAGTTGGTAAGAGTTGAAAACGAACAAAGGCATGTTGGAATTACTAAATTCAGCGTTTTTACTTTCAATTACAAGTCGTCTTCACATAATTGCACAGGTGAGACAGAATTTCAGTTAGTAATTTTAAGTAAGCGTTTTTTTATGTTTGTATTCTTTGGCTGCTGATTCACTGAGTTTTTGTTGTAGAGTAGTAATAGTGGTACTGTTGAAATTGTCTGAATCAGCTCCATATGATCTGCTGATTGTTCATCTACCATGAAGTATCAGAGAGGTAGCGATGGAAATGTGCAGAGTGGGGGGACGCTCTGACGTTATTTAGATTTTGATATTTAAACATCAATATACTTGGTGTTTGGGTTGTGTTTGGTGTATGTTAAAATGACTTAAATGTGTTTGTAGCAGAGTTTCTCCTGTTGAATTTGATGTATGGTGTGGCTACATTGGTACATAATTAGTGCAGCATTGTGCATCTTTTGCTGCAGTGAGTCTCAAGGTCCCCCAATTTGAGGACCTTGGAGTTAGGGTTAGTACAACAGGCGAAAACAGTTTCTTTGAGGGGCTCTGAAATAATAAACTTAAGAAAGCACAGTAAGAGTTCAGCACAAGACGAGTGTTCTGACTGAATGATTGCTTTTTCCTCTCTGGTCTGAGTCCCATGAGGATAACCTCTTATCTGTCTGGCCACTGTCAGTCAAAAATCTTTTAACGTGTTCTGCCGATCAGATTGGAAATGAAGGATTTTTGCTTATTATCTTATTTTTGCCTTATGCCTTGCCTTTAGATGTTTTTGCTGTATTTTATTCTTCTATTGTTTTTTTTATTATTTTTAGCTATGTTCAGCACTTTGTTTTCAAATGTTAGCTGTTTTAAATTGCTCTACAGATAAAGTTAATGATAATGATGATTATCCAATCATGGACCTACTTTCTTGCAGAGGCTCAAGCCCAAAGAAGGATTTCTCATTCTCACTCACGGAGGGGAGGCTAGATTGTGTCCAAGAGTGGCCACAACAGCTGATTGTGTGACATGCTCATGAATCTAAGAGCATAACATTTTATTTAGTTAATTGATTACATTTATGAAGTTTAACAATGCACATTGATCAATTATTTTGGTCAGTATGCATTGTTGTTATTACAGTTACAACCAGCTGATGTTTTTTTGCATCCTTTCTTCAAATTGTGCCTCTAATAAATCCTGTCTTGTAGGTCTGACAGACAATAGCTTGGACTTCATGCTGGGTGTTTGCTCTTGCATATGTTCAAGATAAACGGGTATGTGCCTTTCCTTTTCTTTTTCCAGTCAACTGAATTTACAAAAGTTGAACTCCATTTAGGCTTTAGAAAAATCTCATAGATCATCATGCACCTAAGTTCAATAGCAAGCTTCAAGGTAGAGGATTTGAATTGTATAAAGGGCATCTGTTGTTACTTATTTTTTTTAGAGAATAGAAATCTCAAAGGAACTTTTTCAAATTGCTATATTTGGGCACTGCCTCTCATGGTTTTGGTTCTATTTAAGTTTTGTCTTCGAGTTTTCATTGGTTTTATTTCCATTTTGTGTTATTCTAGGTATTTTTGATTGTGTTTGAGTTCTTATGTAATACTTATTTGCCCTCTGTTGCCTTCTTGTGTAAGTCTCCTTTACCATAGCTCTTTTCTAGACTCCTCTGTCCCCACCTGCTCCCAATCTGCTGATTAGCCTGGTCTTTGTTTCTGTCTTCCATATATACACCTCCTGTTCATTCACTGTTTGCTGGTTAATTATCTTCATTTCTTTGCCCTTCATGTGAGTTTTACCTGACGTCTTCTGGTTTTCTGTATTTTGTTATTTGTGAAATGTTTGCTTCTGTTGACACCTGTTTGGATATTACAATCTGCAAGAAATCACCTTCACCTTCTGTCTCTGCATTTGGGTCCTTCAAGTCTCCACTCAGCCTGACACTGTGTCTAGAATTTTCCAGAGAGAGATTCATTTATTAGAATTTGGAAAACTAACTGTATGGATGACTAAATATTGAAAAAGTGCAGCCCTGTGAAAACATTCTTATGCTCTGTCTTTTGACAAGGGTGTCAAGGGATGAGGGAAGGGATTTAGGAAGAGCCAGTTGTGATAGGTATTTGTTATCTGTACTTTCATAATAGCACTTAAGAGATGAAGGTAAACTCTTTTAATCAGAATAACATATTCTAGAAATCAAATAGAGTGCCTCTTTATTTCTACATTTGTAGTACAGTTAATAATAAGGCACTGTGTTTCTAATGTTGATACAGTGCTTCTCACTCATAGGAGATGGAAGTGAAGTGTTTTTTTTAAGTGGTTTTGTACACTTGGAAACTAAATTCCCAAAAGGATTTAATGAGGAACTATTACAAAATTGTTGTCTTATGAATGTTTTATCTTAGTTAATGACAGTAGGTCTTCATCAATAGTCGTTGGGAATAATGTATCTGCCTTCGGTACAATTAGAGAAAGTATTATGTTTATGAAGTTTCTGCTGTTATGAAGTTCTTTATACATAATTACCATCTTTTTAAACATTTGCTTTTTTATATCAGACAGCTGTATTTTCTGGTTTATGTATAAAATGGAAACGTGTAAACATTATTTTTTAGTCATGCATATGTTGGGTTAAATATGATCTTTGCTTTAAAGTGTCATTAAAGGTGCTGATATTTTTTTGTTCTCCACATTCCTTTTTGTTGTCGATTTGAAAAAGGTTATCCACTGCTGCCTGATTCTAATCTTATACGTATACTGATGTGCAGCATGTTCTTGACGTGTCCCTGTCCGAATGCAACCTTTTTAAATTGTTTGATTGTGCCCATGTTGTTTAATCATGCTTTTCAGAGGCTAGGTATGAATGTAATCTATGTATACTAGAGTTACACCAAACACGACCAGCAAACACTCGTAATTATAAAGAGAACTGATTTAAAATGTAATTTGTTTGTTTTTTTGTTTTCATTCCGAGTGGATTGCACTCCATGTTTAGTCAAAGTGCCCAAATCAGGGGGATTAAGTACCTGGTGTTTAGTGCCTCAAACCTTCCAAAGATTTGTTTAGTTCATTTAGAAACTCAGCATCAGATGCACCCACCAGGACGGAGGGTGTGTTGTAGTCTGTGATCGACCATATGCATTGCCACATCCTCCTGGTTTTGATGGCATTGTGGAAGAGATCCTGGATCTGCCAGCTGTAGTTCTGATTCGCTGATCTGATGGCACAGTTTAAGGTGGCACGGGCTATCCTCAGTGCCTCTCTATCACCAGAGTTGAAGGCTGAGTTCCGTGCTTTTAGTGATTTCCGAACCTCCCCAGTCATCCAGGGTCATAGGTTGGCCCGGGTGGTGATGGTCTTTGTACTGCTGATCTCCTCAATGCATTTGTTGATGTTGGCTGACACTGTCATGGCATACTCACCAGTATTGATCTTGTTGTCATATGTAACTGCAGCTTTGAACATGTTCGATTCAGAGCATTCAAAACAATCCTGGAGTTTCTCCTTGGCCCCCTCATTCCACACTCTGACCTCCTTCCCTGTTGGTTTTGCCCTGATCATCTTGGGTTCTGTACAATATGTTGGAATTAGTATGACAGATAGGTGATCTGATGACCCAAGGTAGGGGCGAGGAGCTACTCTGAATGCATCTTCAATGTTAGAGTAGGCTAAATCCAGAGTGTTTTGTCCCTAAGTTGCAAAGTCCACATGTTGGTAAAAATGAGGGAGAACAGTCTTCAAATTAGCCTGGTTAAATCCCCAACAATGACGAAAATGTCCTGTGTGTGCAGGCTGAAGCTCAGAGATAGCCTTGTGTAGAATCTTCATGGTCTCTTTTGTATAAACACTGGGGGGGATATATATAGCAGTGATCTTATCAACAGTGATTTGTCTGGGCAGATAGAATGATCTGCAGTTAACAGTCAAAAACTCGAAGTCTAAAGAGCAAAAGCTGATGACCGATCTAGCATTTTTACACCAGTTGTTGTTTATGTACACACACAGCCCCCCTCTTCTAGTCTTACCGCTGAGATTGCTGTTTCTATCGACATAGTATAATGTGAGCCCCTCCAGGCAAACGGCATTGTCCGGTATGGATGATTGAAGCCATGACTCAGCAAGGATGATGTTGCAGCAGTTACTAATTATCCATTTTCCATTTTGTTATCCAGTGAGCGGATGTTAGATAGCAGGATTGATGGGATCGTTGTTCTGTGGCATTTCTTTCTTAACTTGGCTGTTAGCCCGCCTCTGGAGCCCCTCTTTCGTCGCCTAGCACACCTCCTCCTGCAGCCTTCTCTTCAGCATGGGTTGCTTCATGAGCCTGCTGCTCTGTTTTCTTACATCCGAGGCACTCCGCGGCTTTTTAAACAGTCAAGAGTGGCTGTATTTAAGAGTCGAGGAAACAGTTGATGGCTGTCGTAGATGCGGGATTAATGCCTGGTTTGTAGCATATTTGCTGGAATTGTCGAGACCTCTATCAGGCCTCTGCATGGCGCTGTTATGATGTTTGTATATAATTTTTATCAGGAAAGAGAGCTCCATAACCGGGACGATACGGCCAGCTGTACCATCCTCTGGAGCTAAGGAACCAGAGTGGCAGAGAGGGCAGCTTGCCGCTGTTAACTCAGGAAGAGAGCCAAGCAGCACAGCGGCAACTCAGAGAAGCCCGCCGGGAAACAGCACTGATGGCCCTGACGAGGCTACAGCTGGCCCGGGCTAACTAGAGGCTAACTGCGGAGGATCAAAACAGATCGTCGAAAGATTGGATTGGTCCGCTGGCCGGAGAGAGGTATGAAGGCAGGTTAAATTAGCTGTGGCTTATTGTTTGGAGGATGGCATGGCATTGAAGGAGCTGCCAGGGAGACAAAAGAGGGTTAGATGGTGTCAGGCCAAGGCTACTGGCTACATCTGGAAATGGACAGAGGGCTGCTGAGGTTTAGAGGAGCCTGCAGCTGGAATAAGTGGTGGAGCGGGATGAGATAAGCAGTAACTTGTAGGTTTGCTCTCCAGCACAACATTGCAAGTGCCAATGCTCTTGGATCTCACTCACATTCACCTGGACTTCTGGGGTACAGTCTGCAAAACCTGCTGAATAAAACCCCCTACAGAGAAAGCACATCAATCAGTCATCAGTTTTCATCAACTATCAGCATCAGTCTGCTTTCTCCCCTCAAATCATCCAGAGAGTTCAAAACTTGCTGCAGTTATCCGCTTCAAGATTTTTGTTACTTTTATAAATAAGACGCTAAAATTTGCTGGTTCTCCATCTGAATCTGTATGTGGGTCAAAATACTACAAACCAACATGACACGTTTTGAACCAGTAGCCAATGAAAAAGCAGAGATTTATTCACTCCAACATAAAGTCCATTACAGTAATCAATGCGAGAAGAAATAAGTGTTGTTGTTTCAAAGAGTTGATTTGACCCCACAGATTTTACTTTTGCCCGCTACCTTAAGTGATGCCGCAATGAGATGGAGCTGCTCTGACTCATCTATCCGAAAGCCAAACAAATAAAAGGGAAATATTAAGCTCACTAGAGTGAAACGCGTTACCATAGCAATTTGTTCAAATTGTGTGCTGAAAGCCCTAAAAAGAAAAGGCGACAAAATATTTGGACAAAGACATAGCTGAGCCAAAATGGCTACTATGGTCTGTCAATTTACAGAAAGAATTCCATTTCACTCATTGCACCCCGCCATGCTTCTGTGTTTACATCTGAGAGGAAGAAGAAAAAGAAGAATCCTTGTTTGCGCATGCCCACTGAGCAATTTGCCCATGACGGTCAGGAGAAAATCCAACATTTTCTCCCGACCTCACGATTCCTGATTGGGAGATGGTCGTGAGAGGCTGATTGGCCCTTGTTACCCCCTGTACACTACACGACACACGATCAGGCTGAAAGTCGGCCGATCGAAAAATTCTCACACGACTGGAAAATCGCCCTGAAAATCGCACAGTGTACGCCCGGCTCAGCAGCTTTATAAACTTACTGTCAATTTGAAAATCACTGTCAAGCTTAAAACCAAATTCAGTGTTGATTGATTTAAAATGACAGGTCTGATTTACAATCTTCATCTTGGTACTTGTGGCTCTTACTTTGGGAGAAGTATTCAGAGGGTTCCCCTTTTAAGAAGACTAACTATGAGTGTTTCCAACTCATAGTTAGTCTTCTTATGTAAAATATCATAGAACTTAAAGGAATAGTACACCCAAAACATGATTAGCCTTCATTTTCTACTCACCCCCATGCTGAACAACACTCTGGAGTACTTTTTTGATATCTCAAATGCATCTGGAGATCTGGGAGGCTTCTTGCTGTCTGCTGACATTCAAATAATGGAGGTCTATGGCGCCCGAGGCAGAAAGGTCCATAAAAGCCCACAAAAAACGTGTCAATATTCCTCCATACTGCTCGTCCAATGTATTCCAAGTGTCCTGAGTGGGTAGCGTCCATAATTTACTCGAAACGAAGTCATTTAGAATGTTTTTAGAGCATAAACAGTAGTGTATAGGATTTCCTAAAAGCGCGCGCCTGCGAGTTCACAACGCTACGGAAAACGTGGCAGACCAAACCAGATGAAAGTGCGCATTCAGCTCAGCAAAGAACTCATGCTCTTCCTCAACACTGAAGTCCTCAGACATTTTTCTTTCGTTGTTTCTTTCTTTGCACAGGTAAACAGCACATTTCTTCTTCTACACTTGCATTATCGGCAGAGCAGACGCTGAATGCGCACTTTCATCTGGTTTGGTCTGCCGCGGTTTCCGTAGCATTAATCACAGTACTTGACTTTGGGTTCCCTCTGATAGAGATGCAAAGCATAACCTGTCTTTACAAAACTATTGAGACTTTTTAATAGCACTATTGACAATAAATACTGTGCCTAAATTCAACATATACCCATGTTCTCTAAAAGGATAAATTTTATTTTTATTTTTTTCTCCTCAATGGGTTGTTTTGTTTTCAAAGATATTATTTTCAATCAGTTTTCAGTATCTTCTATACAAATTATAACCAATAGTTTTAAAACTGTATCTTACCCAACCACTTCAGAAAATGTCAACCTACTAGCCAGGTAATAAATATTTTGTTACTGTAGTTAAGCAGCCTTTTCAATTTTATTTTCCTTGCAATAAGACAGTTGTAAACTTTCTGTTCATAACTTGAGCATATTTGGTTTTACTTACTACATGCGGACAATATTACATGATGGACATGGACATGGATGACACTGGTCAAACTAGGCACACATCCTTCCAGAAAAGAAGAACAATAAAAAAGTTACACAAATTTAGCAAACAGCTGAAGATCTCCGTTTTGAAACCTAAAACAAATCAAGATGGATACATTTGCATATGTTACACAGAGTCTCATTAGCTCATGGGGTTAAGGGGAGTTCAGATTGCTCTGGGTCTGACTCTTTCACTCATCTCATCCCTGCAAGTTTTTGAGACTATCAGCCTGTATGAAGCATTGATATGTGATGAATGCTTTAAAGTGACCTAAAAAAATCATTTAAAATATCTCAATTGCAGCTAATTCTTGATTCAGATGTTACCCTGTGTTGCTTTAAGGTAAAAGCATAATTTTGCCCTTGGTACAATATACTATCTCTACTGATTGTATCTTTACATAGATATGAAAT
The DNA here is from genome assembly GCF_000732505.1 of Cyprinodon variegatus. Taxonomy (NCBI): domain Eukaryota; kingdom Metazoa; phylum Chordata; class Actinopteri; order Cyprinodontiformes; family Cyprinodontidae; genus Cyprinodon; species Cyprinodon variegatus. The sequence continues at coordinate 436,297 of NW_015151067.1, read as the reverse complement.
GTAACTCTCTTTGTTCATTAACTTACCAGCACTGTATTGCACATTACAGTACCTACGGTATATAGTTTGATGAAAATCAACAGGAACAAGAAACACAGATATCTGGCCCACAATGTTTTCCGTATTACATGCATATTGTGAATTTTGACCACCTTAAGACACGCGCACATATCATGTCATACATGTCACTGTATGGACATCAGATTCATTTACAGTAACTGAAATTTGTACTGAAGCTAAGATTTGGTGTTCAGCAGTGACAAGCTTCAATGAAAGCTAACTGAAATGGGTTCAAGTTCTAATAGCAGTGATTGACTGCATAAAGACCAGCAGGATGATACATATATATGTGTCCCTTTAACTTTTTCCAAATATTGTAGGGATAGTAATGCTAAAAATTTGGCTTATATAGGTTTATAGAATGTAGTATAAGGTTAAAGGAAAATATTATAAATAATCCAAAAGAAATGCATTTCCTTTCAGGACATAACAATTTAGTTAGAGAGCAGCATAAAAGAAACAAAGTGTCTTTACTTGTTATTCACCAAGAGTCGCTCACATGAACAAAGACACCATTAAGGAGAGAACAGCAAAATGCTGTCTTTGCCTGTCTGTCTTTAGTCCCCATGGTGATGTGCAGGAGCACTTAACCTGCCAGCAGGGTGCTCGGCGGGGCTTCCACCCAAACACGGGGGCCTGTCACGAGAGGGAGGTCCGCAGGGACTCAAAACAAAAGGCCATGGCCACGCAAGGCCAGGCACAATCTGTCCACCTCTGCACTTACACAAGGCGACAACACTGACAGGCAGAGGGAGTTCATGTTCATCTAGAACGCTGAGCCATGCAAGAAAAAAGCCATGTAAACATTTGATCAATGCACCATCTGATGTCTCACTATCTACAAAACTCAACTGTTGTAAAAAGATTGATGAGTTATGAAAAAACAGGAAATAATTGAAACTTGAAAGTTAAGGTAGGATTTAGTGACATGTCCCTTAAAAATACATGTATTGGAATAAGAATATTAGTGACTCGAGGGATAATGTAAAAAAAATATTTTCTCTGGGTATAAAAAACCTGAGGGGATACTAATATTGCTAAAATGCCCTTGAAAGACTTTGAAAAATACACACTTATTCAGAAGAGAAAAATTTCATCTTTTTTCACTGGCCTATTACCAATGTTACTCATTGATTAATAAACCAATTTCAAATAATAGACTATTCAAATTTTCCATCAAGGTTTTATGATGTCGTTTTAAAAGGGCAAATATACTTTGAAGCCATAAAACTTGAATATTGAAAAAAGGATGGAGTTAGGACATTTTGTCAGAAACATTTGTCATGCATGTAGGTATGAGGGATTTTAGATAACTCACTGAAAAAAAAAAAAATTGAAAGAAAATGGTCAAAAGAAAAATAATAGTATTTAGTGCTGGGGTTTGTGGAAAAAAACAAACCAAACATGGGGAGAGAACAGCACAGTCCACAACAAAGGTTGATCGCTTGAGCAAGGATTACCACGATAACTGCAACTGCTTCTAAGAATATATTTTATCAGATAGGATGATGCTTTCTTTACAGCAGTTTTAAACTATTTTATATTCAGGAAAAAAAATCTACAGAACACAGATCTCATTAGATTAATTTACTTTTTGGAAAAATTCCTACTACATTTTTGGTCAATTGGTCAACTACAGTACATGCTTAGTCAATTAACTGCAGCTGCAACCCTCTTCTTCTCAGTTTCTAAACAATTTAAAAGCATATTAAACTTGACATGCTATTTCACTGTACATAACACAGCAGACGTTACATCCTTCGATTGACATTTTGACATATACTGTAGTGCAGATCAACTCCCACGAATAAAACACTGACAGATGTAGTGCAAAGGACTTAAATAATCGCTTCCCTAAAAAGCTAACTATGTTGATAACTTGTTTTTTTCGTGAAGGAGAGTAATGATTTGTACCTTAACTCAGAATAATAATATCAGTCAGAACACCAGCAGAAACATTGTCTGGTTGAATGCTGTTATACATAAAAAGAGCTTTTTAAATTCCACTATGGCTGCTGGTTCATTAGTTTTTCAATGTTCTTTTCTCAGACAACAGATAAATTACAGAATACTACTGTAATAAGACTACTGTAACAGTCTATTCTCATGTCTAAAGAAAAAGGAGTTGTCTCGTCTTCAGCAGGTTCAGAACTCTGCGGCGAGGTTACTGACTCGTACAAATAGAAGGGCTCATATTACACCCATTCTAAAAATTCTTCATTGGCTCCCAGTCTCTTTTCGGTACCAGTTTAAAATCCTAGTTGCCTTTCACGGTCACGCTCCCTCCTACATTAGAGACTTTTTATGTCCATATACCCCCTCAGAGGCTGAGGTCTCAGGACTTGAACCTGCTCATGGTTCCTCGTACTCGTTACAGGACCAGGGGAGATTGCTCCTTTCAGGCGGATGCGCCGGCACTCTGGAACAATCTTCCGCTTTCCCTGGGCTTACTTAATTCTGTAGATGTTAAACCTATTTGTTTAAGAAAGCATTTTAATTCCAGTAGATTATGGTTGTTTTATGACTGTGCCTTTTGTGACAGTAAATGTATTTTATTTGTATTTTGATTTTTTTAAGCACTTTGTGACCTCTATGTCTGTGAAAGGGGCTTGATAAATAAATATGACTTACTTACTTACTAATATATCTTCACAATGTGATTTTGAAAGTAAATAACACAGTTTTATTTCACTTCTTTAGTTTCAGGTACTGTAAAAGTTGTATTATGCATTTATGCACAAGTTTGTCATTTAAAAAGAACATCCAAACTGCAATTGAAACAAACCTTTTGCATCTTAGATATCTTATCTAATACCATGACCATCACCTAAAAGTCAAAACCTAAAATAAAATAAAAATGTGAAGATTATAAATTGTACACCTAATAATTTTGTGAAAAGTGCAAGATATTTTTACTCTGTCTCACATGGGTTGAAACATGCAGATCACAGTCCTGTATCTAGCATATAGAATTCTTTCTACTGAGTAATGTATTATGAAGGGCTACCAGTACCAGTGCCTCACAAAGAAAGGATCAAAATGAGGCGGCATCAACCATCTCCTCCCCTGCCAAGACTGCAGTGGAGCAAGGGGGACTCCTGGGAGGCTTGGCTTGGCTATTCAATCTCTGATGCCACAACTGACAGTGAGCATCGTCTTCAGGGATTTTAAGTAAAAGTTTCAAACAAACAAAATTAAGGTAAAGGGTACGCAGGCTAGCTAAGACAGAGCCCTCATCTCAGGACTGTTAGGGATGCATATTTCAATAGAAATTATACTTTGAATTACTGTACATGCAAGGTTATTGAAACAAGAAACACATTTATTTTCTGTGGTCATGTTTCTGTGGCTGCAGCAAGAATGACCAGACAGTACAACAAGTTGTGAGATGTCAATTAGAGGTTGTTTTTTTTTGCCATTACTCAGACTACCTCCTCCTAAGACTCACACACCAACAGAGCTGCTGCTTTCTCAGAGAATATTCTTTGTATGGTGCAGATAGCAATGACATCAGAGCCATACCGCCAGACAAAATAAGAAAAACAGCAATTTAGGAGTGGAGCGTGAAGAGCTCATTTTGAATGTAATTTGTTACCATGCAGACTAACAAATGGAACTGATTTAATTTACAAAACTCTGGCAAATATTAACAAAGCACAATAAAACATAAGCGGTAGCATCAAGAGTGAGTGGTTCAGCTGGTTCAAATCGTAAGTTAACAGACACAGAGGATGGCTTATGAACATTTAATTGAAATTATACTTTTCTGTTCCTGCCTGTGAATCTACCGTGTGCATTCTCGAGAAATCACTCCCTGCTCCATCTACAGCACTCATGGTACCGAGACAATCGTGTCTGAGCAGTTACACATGTGGCAGCTACAGTACCTTTACCGCGACTTGTTGCTATTAGAAAAGGGACTGTGCAGTCAGTGTGATAGCCCAACAAAAGATGGTATTGTCATGATCTTGACACCATAGGCTTGGTTGTACCCCTTTTTCTCTTATTTGCTTTGCTCTGCCTGTGCTCATTATCTCTTACTAGATCCACCTGTTCCTGCTGCTATTTATATCTTTGGTTTCCAACCATTGGTTCCAGATTATTTGAGCTCCTAGCAAGACAAATTCTAGCGTTGCTGTTTCTATTATATTCTACTTGTTTCCGACCTGTTTCTGCGCCCGGACTTCTGAGTTTTTGTTTGCTCTGTTTGACTGTCCTTTGTTTCCAGGCTGTTAGCTGGAATCTGCCTGTTCTTGACCTTGGACTTGTCTTCTGACCATGGCTTGGATTATCCTGCTGGTTCCTCTGCATGCACTGGCTGCTGCAAGACACTGGTCCTCTTCCCAACTGGATCACTGGCTTTAGCTCAGTAAACAACGAAGTTCCGCTCCTCTGAATTACACTCCTTCTTCTTGGCACAGACTGAACTTGCCAGAGTTTCCAGTGAGCCCGCCACAGCAGACGAGCAGCTGCACACTTAGTTAAATAGACGCCTTCAAAATATATCAATGTTTATCTTGCCTGAATTCTGGGTCCAACTTTTATTTCTTCTGGCAAGTATGAGGTTTTGTAGTAAAATGAAACTGAGATCAGTTCTTTTATAGAAAAGAAAATTTCAAAAGTTTAAAAAGGATATTCAGCCTCTGTGGTCTATTTACAAGATGATTTATGTGGTAGAAAACTAACTGCGCAGCTTGACTTTGTAGAACAGAGGCAAAAACATGATGATTGCAGTACACTCTTAACCGAGAGCAAATAAAGTGATCAGCTTCATGTAATTTTGAAATAGAGTTGCTGTTTATTTTTCATAAATTTGTATCTACACAAATTCATTTTCAAGTTTGATTTTGTGTTTATATGGTTAGGTGAATATGAAATAAACATTTAAAGGATTTTACGGTAATGTTTTTTTTGTTTGTTTTTCATAAACAGTGTCTTGATGTCAAAAAGAGCCCAACAGATTTTACTTTCACAAGTGGAGCAGTGGGGCTATTGCCATAGTGTTCCGCTTGTTTCATGCATATAAATTGCTTTATTATAATTATGCAGGGAGTTTTACAGATTATATGGACACTGCAATGTAAGTAGAACAGAACAGAAAAAACTGAGAAAAGATGAAAGACAGAGGAGATAATAGGGAGATAATGATAAAACATTTTCAGTCTGCTTCATCACCTGCAAAGAGACGCAAAAAGAGCAGCACAGCCAACGAACATGTTACGAGACATACAATAAAGAAACACCTAGATACTATCGCTGAAGTAGTATTATTTAATCTGACATGTACTCTGTGTTACCTGAAGATAAGAATATCGGCTTTCTGTATGGAAGTGAATCTCTGAGTACCTGGAACCAAGCACCTGTAGTTGTTTGTGAGGGATCACTTGTGCATGTAAAGTTTATCCAAAGAAAAAAGCTCAATAGTGGTTGTCGAGAGCCAAAGAGTCGCCCTCCCAGAGCACTGAGTCCAGTGCCGGGAGACCCAAAGCCCCAAACGGACCCAAAGAGCGAAGGCACCAAGGAGGGGCCAGCCCAGGAAATCCGACCCCCACCAGGGAGGAGGAGAGACAGCCCCGAGGAAGTCCCCCAGCCACCGCAATGTTGGAGCCCCTGGGAGCCACGGGGACGATTCCACGGGCTCCGCCGGCAGCCAGCCACCCCAAAGTGAATCTGGCCCTGGGCCGCAGGGATCCAAGGCCCCAGGGGCACCCCACCCCCTGACAGGAGCCCCAGTCAGGCCCCGACCCGCCGGGCCCTGCGGAGAAGCCGCCAGGAATAAGCCAATAGCCACCTGGGCATCCACCCCCAAACCCCGAGCTCCACCAGTGCACCGGCAAGCCCAGGCGCCAGAGAGAGCAGGACAGGGGGAATGGGCTCCGCACTTGGCTGAGACTTGAGATGTGCTTGGGAGAGGGAGCAGGTCTGGCCCCAACCTGGGACAGAAAAAACAAAAAAAAACAGTCTTAATCACGCCTTTCCACCCTAGTGCCCCCACTCACAGCACACAGAGAAAAAAAAAAAAAAACGCAGACGCACATTCACACATAACATTCACATCATACCAGGACCAAAGACGCGGCGGCACCGGTGGTAAGTCCTCATTGTCGGATGACCCAATAAGTGAACCTAAAATATCGAATGTGGTGTTGTTGCATGATGCTCTCAGGTATAATTAAAACTGGGAGTACCAAAAGGGGGTGTCCAGCACAGTCCACCCCCCCTCTGTGAGACAGGCGGTGCCAGCGCACCTCCCCTATTGACAGCCCAGAACCCTCAATATCTAAATGCGAGAGGGGATGGGGGAGCCAACCGTGGTGAGGCCCATGAAATAAGCCCCCCCCCCCGGGTGCCCTTGAACCCCCCCCCCCAGAAAATGCCCTACATAGATGTGTGTTGTGAAAATGTTGTAGATGGAAGTGTCTGAAATGCAAAATTAAATTGGAGTGGGGGACGTCATCAAAAGGTGGGGCCCTCCAGTAATGACCCCCTCCCCAAAAACCTACATGTGTGGCAGTGTAATGGAGCAGGCAGAGGGAGGATTCCGGGGGTGGGGAGCAAAGGACTGGGGTGCTTACTGCACTCCCAGGGAGCCAGCTCCCCGGCTGACTCCAATAGGCACCCCTGTTCTCCGAGAGGCCCTCCTTAGAGGGGGTTCCCACCAGTCGCACCACCATAACCTGGTGGCAGGGACCACCCGCCCAACCCCCATCCTGTCCATCCAAAAAAAAAAGGGTGGGGAGACAACTCTGGCCGGCCAGCCCGCACGCACCATGCATAATGCCCACCCCGGACAAAGCCCCCACCAGATGACGGCACGGACCAGGACGAAACAGCGAGTAAATGTTTTAAATGGTAGGGCATTACCTCCTAAATACAGGTGACTGCACTTAGGAATTGAGGATTATTAATTCCAAGATATTAAAATTTCATGGGATAAGCTGAAAAAGGTATTTGTTGAGTTAAGCTTCAGTGATTAAGTCCAGTCTTTAAATGAGTCAGTTGTATTATATTGTAGTGACATTAACTGGTTATGTAGATATTATTCTATTTTGAAGCTGGAACAGTATGGAGGTGTGAGTTTCAGTGTATCAAAAATGTGTTTTAGTCTTTACTAACAAACTAGAATGTTTCAAAGGCATTGGAAGAAGGACAGTTAATTTTAATCCTTTGTAATTCAAATGGACTGGGCTCATTCCCTACCATGCACATGGTGATGGGTAGCATATTGGAGGGCAGCGCGCCCTAATAGGATGGACCAGGCGAAAGAAGGTTGGCGAGACAACAGACAAAAGGGGAAAAGACCAGAGGGTCCTGTAAGTGCGCAGCCAAGTCTGATTCATCAACTTTTACACTTCAAATAAAAACGAGTGCCTTGTGCCAGCTTAATTATCAGATGGGCCCAGCTGCATTTCAGAAGACGACACACTACATTTTCTCCAATGTCTCTGTACTGCCTTGAATTATTATTATTATTTTTTCAAAGATGGGCATCAATCAGGTTTGCTAACACTTTTTGTTGCACTACTTATAAAATATGTATGTATTTCGAAATAAAAGGAGAACACAAAACACATCATTAAAAAAGTATTTTAATTGACAACAATCCTCATGCGTAGCCTTACAAGGAGAAAAAGGAGTATCAATAGAGTTTAAACCACTTTTATTTTTTTTTTTCTCCAAATGATAACACATGGATTTAAAAACAATTTCAAAAGCATTGTATAAGTAACGTACCAGGTTGTGATTCCTTTGATTGCTATTCTTTTACATACTAATTTGAAATGAGTTCCCTCACTGATGATGTGTTAATTGGATGCATCCTCTGGCATTTAAAAGTTCCCCCTGCCATTTTAAGGTTTTCTTATCCAGTTTGGTATTCCTTCAGGAAAATCACATAAAAAAATCTATTATCCAAACAGTGATTTTTGATTAGCACTTTACCAAATTGTATTCATCTGTGTCTTTGATTAACATTATTAATCGGTTTGATCACATTCAAATTGTTCTTAATTAGTTTAAAAACAAATTTAACCCTGTCTCTATCTTCTTTGTGTGCATAATAGTTTGTTTTGTTGGGTTTTACTAGCTCACTTAAAAGTTTAATTAAAATAAATAACTGACATTTTTCTAATTTATTTCTTAATAAATACGTATATTTTGAAAAAAAAAAAAATTAAGAATTTTATCATACTTGTGCAGAGTAAACCATTCGACCATTATTGAGCTTCAATCAAATTTTGCTGTCCCAGCATACAGCCTTTGATAAACACATTGGATTCCTTAAGGCTCCAACCACCCTTTATTTAATATTCATATGCTCACAAATGACCACCTTCTCCTACAGTCAAGAGAGAATAAGGTACTTATTATTTGTTTCTTAATGGGTCAGATTTCCTACAGCTTAATAGATGAAACGCAGTAACAGTTGAGCTTCGTTTTTTTTTTTTTTTACCAAGAAATGCAAGGTTAGTGCACTCAGCTCAACTGAAAGAGTGTGTCTATCCATATAAAGTCAGTCTAATTTGTTTTTAGTTTTATTATTATTATTTTATTACATCAGAAAATAGTAAAATAGTCTTTTTAAGTGAAGGGTAGTAATTTGGATGGCAGTGCAAAACAAAAGACACACAGAGACAGCTTTAGCTCATCCAGGAACTGCTGGAAGAGTCCTAAAGCCATACCAGAAATCTTGATCAGATTTATTCTGGTCATCCTAGCCTTGGTCTTTATCTGTATATTTTCAAGCATTTGTTATTAATTAAGGTTTTTAGGTCACCAGAGACCAGTCAAGTTTGCAACAGATGAAGTCATATAAATATAGTTTAAGTAAATAAAGCATGGATTTATAATGTTTTGTACACCTTTATCCATTTTTAGGTTCTCTAAAGCCACTTGATACGGTTTGAATGAGAGTCTTGCTACAGCAGTACATCTGCTTTATTACCATGGCAGGAACTACTGCTAACTGCTTTACCTCGAGATGAGATTGTTACAAGTGTTAAGCACAAACAGCAGCTATTGTAACTTTATGTTAATTGGGTGAATTAATTGGGTTAACAACTATTTATACAGGGGAAAAAAAGGCCTGATAGGCACTTCAAGCAGTAATCCACTCAAACTGTATTAAACATGTAATTCGCTAAGACTCAAACACAGAGAAATGTGCTTTAAGTTAAGGAGGCTCATTTTTTGGTGTCTTTGTGTTTATCTAAGGGGCAATTGCTTCATAACAATAGCAACTCAAAGATCGCCCAAGTGGCTCCAAAAGGTTGAATGGGAAAGGATTCGCTGCACCTGCCCTCGGTACCATATTAAAGCACCACGCTACGGGTTGTATTAGTGTCTCTGCAGGCATCCACAGCAAACACAGTGGGGACCTGAAAATCACAGCCTGAAACCAGAGCCTGTCCAGTGAAGGTCATAGAGCGGTGAGTTTATCTGCTCCAAAGGCAGAGCTGCTTGAATAGATGAATCACAAGTGGCCATAGCATCAAAAAGTTGTGCCTTCTACTCAGCAAAGAGGAATTTTTCAGTCACAGGAAAATGTCACATTCAGAGAAAGTAATATGACTTTTGCAAGGACAATAACAAAGAGCTGAGTTCGCACAACAGAAAATAAAATGAACAGCTTTGGATTTCCACCTATTTGGGTTTGTTACTGTTAACTTTAATTAGTTGCCCTCATATTTTTCTTACACAGTCATGCTGTTTCTTCAGTAACAGAATAAAAGAAATAACTGTATTACTTGAAATGGATTTTGTCAGGAACACATAATTCAAAATGTTGAATTTGACAGAGTTAAGAATTTTTTACAAAATGAAACAGTAACAATAAAGTGTAACAGGGAATAAGATATCTTTCCTCTAAATATTACATAATTATTGTTCTAAACACCAACAGATATCAAGGATTTTAGAAAATGTGAAAGAAATATTAAATATAAATTTCAGCTAATACCAAGTTTCTATAATATCATTATCGATCCTTACCTTTTTAAAATATAATAATTTTAATTAACATTTTTGAAAATCTTTAGTGCAAAATATTTGAATAAAGTGAAGGTCCAGACACTTCATAAAGCAACGCATTACGCAAAAGTCTCTTTGATTTAATATTTTACTTATTTAAACGTATGATCTTGCCATTCATTTATCAAAATACCCATTTCACTTTCTACTTGTGATCAATATAAATTTTTATAAATAATTTGCAACTAAATCTTTGCGTAATCTCTGCTTTTCTTTCCATTGAAGATATGCTGGGCTCAGTACTTCATTGTTGTGCCCAGTGCTTCTTCCATGTTCAATAAACCTAAGAAGGAGAAAAGCTGTATGAAGTAGACAAGGAGACCTGCAAGTAGGAGGAAATACAGAGGAATACAGGATATAGAAATAATGTACATCCTATTTGACTCCAAGATAATATACCAGATAAACAATATCCAACATAAGTTTAATGGTGGTTTCCAGAGATGGGAAGTAACGAAGTACAAATACTTCGTTACTGTACTCAAGT
>NW_015151067.1:414871-424634 GCF_000732505.1 Cyprinodon variegatus | reverse complement strand
CAGAATCTGAAAATATAAGGAGGTAATGATCAATTGGACCCAGCATTTCAGGCAGACAGACATATTTCTAAAAATGTTTTTTAGCGTCCAAGACAGGAAAACTGTGCCAGGGGAGAACACATATTAGTGACTACCTGTATCTGGCAGACGATGATATTGAACATGTGAGTCACTAACCTGGTCTTAAAGTACAGTCTGTGCCCAGAGGATGAGGTTGGTTCCAGGCTGTCGGCTGCCAACAAGATGCAGTGGGCACTGCCCAGGGTCCCAGACACTGATGTACCCAAGGTCGGAGGACAGGCAGGGGCTCCAAACTGAGCCGTCGAAGGAAAGCAGGATAATCCAGAGGGCAAAGCCAATGTTGAAGACGTACTCAGTAGTAAGAGCCAGGAGATCAGATGTCCGAAGGGAAATCCAGGACAATGTCAGGAAACAGTACCAGGTTTGGTGCACAGTAAGGCACAAATCTAGCAACAGTCCAAAGACAGGGCAGGTAAACAGATCAGAATGGGAACAAGTAGGCTCAGAGGTCTAGAAGCAAAACAGGTCAGAATCAGGTATTAAGTAAAACTCAGAAACGCAAGAGAACTCTCACTAAAGGCTCAAAATAATTTAGCACTAATGATTAGTCTAAAAGCTGGTTAAATAGAGGCTGAAGAAGGATGATCAGATGATCAGTAATGCGAACTGGGCAGAGATAAGCATGTGAGTGAAAAGAGTAATCAGACCAGACATCAGTACAAAATTATGACAAGGGAGGCAGAAACCATGGGAGATCAGAGCAAGAATACATAGAAAGTGCATCGGAGCATTGGAGACTTGGCTGGCAGTGCCCCATTTTGGAGCCAAGGGGAGGACACATAAAAGACTGGGGCAAACACAGGACACAGGTAGCAAGTGACCAACTCTGGAATTAAGAGGGGTAGAGTGAATAATGAATGATTTGACAATACTTTTCAAGCTAAAAGTGAAATGATGCAAGTCATAAGCAATGCATAAACCTCTTTAGGACCATTTTTACTTCAGCCTCTGTCAACATCATTTTTGTATCTTCCCTTTTAATTTTAAAAAGTTGTTTCCGTTACACTCCTTTACCCTACATTACTGTTGGATTCAGGAAAAATAACTTTGTAAATAAATACACATCTGCACAGGAAAAAGGTTCAAGCAGCTTCTGCAGGAGCGGAAGGAAAAGCCCAACCCAACATCAAGCTTTTCTTCTCCGAATCCCCTCCTGCAGTCGTCTTTTATTGACAGAACATAGCACATGATTACAAAACAGTATTTGTTCATACATAACAATTGATCAGTTCATAAAGACAGGATGTTCCACCAGAATCACTTGGAAGGATGGTCTCCTGACTGCATCACCAGACACAGTGCAGCATCTCTCAGCACAAATGATTCAAAAGCACACATTAATTTTATAATCATAAACCTGACAATTACAGCCACATTTAGTGCCTGATCAGTTCTTGAGACGCAAGACAAAAAAATTCAGAGCTTGTAACTTCAACAACCATCACTGTACAACTATCACAAGTTGCATTGCTGTTGTGTTGTTGTAATTGCCATATTTATGCCTATCACAACTCTAGAAGCTGCATTGCTATGCATTTCAGTGCTCCTGAACGTACCTCTATTTAGGGATGAACTATAAACTCATTGGTCCAGTAGCCTGGAATGCATTCAGTGTCAGTATATTGTTAATAAACTGCAAATTTGTATATACACTGACCTTATTTCCAGTGTTCTTGATATGTAATTAAATATAAGTATTATTTTGACAGATTTCAAGAACATAATTTTTTTTCATCGTCTGCGCCCCCACTAAAATAGCCTCAGTCGCCCAATGATAAAAGCTTAGCTTGGCCCCTGTAAATTGCAGAGTGCCAACATATTTACTATCACTGTAGGAATTGCATACCAGAAGTTAGTCCCAGTTGGACTTAACTTAGGTTTATGTTTCTTACCCACCAATGTTAAGATTAGAGTTGGCCCTCAGGGAAGTGGATAAACCAAAGGTATTAAACTAGGTTTAGGTATTAAGTCATAAAACTTGGGTTTATGCATTCCCCAAAACTCACACAAACAGTTTTATGTTTGTTTGTGATTGAAGGAACATTATTAGATATTATAATGATAATGATGTTTGACAGTGGCGTTGGATGTAGGAGTTTGCCCTGAAATCGAAGGGTTGACGGTTTAAGCCCCGACTCCGACTTTCAGTGTCGTTGTGTCCTTGGGCAAGACACTTCACCTGCATTGTCTACTGATGGTGGTCAGAGGGCCCGGTGGCACCAGTGTACGGCAGCCTCGCTTCTGTCAGTGAGCCCCAGGGCTACAATGTAGCTTGCCACTATCAGTGTGTGAGTGTGTGCGTGAATGGGTGAATGAATGTAGTGTAAAGCGCCTTGGTCAAGTCTCCTAACTTGAATAAAGGCGCTATATAAGTACATACATGCCATGCCATTTGGTGTTTAAACATCTCTATAAACCACAGCTTAAAATTAGATTGATATGAAAACTTTTAGTTGAAATGAAAGAATAGAATAAAACAGATTTAAAGACTATGCCAATTTCAACCAACTTTCAGTGCATTTCTAGTATGGCTTGTTAAAATGCCGGAGCCCTAACCCTGCAGTAGGGTGTTTTTGTTTGACTTGGACTTAAATATCTAATTTGAAAAACTTGATCATTTATATCTAAGTTCATAACCATGGAAAAGCATCAAACATGCAGCAACGGAATTGTGCCAGGCACGCGATCCTCCATGCTGCATGCCCCCTGCCATTAGCCAATATTTCCTCCTGTTACTGCTTCAGCAAGCAGACTTTACCTGCCATGCTGTTTACTTGCTCTTTTTCTGCATCATACGATGGAATAGAGTCTTGGAAAATAATCTGACAATGGAGGAAAGGCCTATTTATCCTGTGCTATCAGGGAGCTGTGTGCAAGGTTGGAAAAAAAAAAAGCTGTGCATGTCATTAAAAAAAAACATATAGGCTACTGTGCAGCATAACTGTAGCCACTATAAAATAGGAGTGTTGTCTTAGTTTTTAGACCAGTGCACTTGTGCTCTGAGAAGGTTGCAAGAACCCCCCGGTTCAATCCCCACAGCCTCCACTCTGGGTCCCTGAGGAAGACCCTTAACCCTACACTGCTCCCTGGGCGCTGTACAATGGCAGCACACTGCTTACCAAGGGGATGGATTAAATGTGGAGGTAAAATTCTCCAGTGTGAGATACATGAAGTTCAATAAATTATTAAGTCAGATATTAAATCCAACCAGAAGCATGTTCCTTGGACTTTTTTGTTATAAGACTAGAAAAGAGATAAGAATGCCAGCACCTGTATTGATATTGAGCATGAGGTTGCCATTGTCTTGGCTGATTGACAGCATATCCAGTAGAACTCTAAGACATGGAGCTTATATGTTAGCCTTTCTAAGGTCAAATTGGATTTCATAAGTAAAAATATAATTTTAAATCACCTAACCCCATGTCAAGCAAGAAGAAAGTTACTAACTTGACTTATCAAATAGGTTTTATTAATATGTCAAAGATGCTTACGTGTGAAGCTTCCGTGTTCTCATTAGGTTAAGCTAAAACATACCCAAAAATTTAGGATGCAAATGATCTGTTACTGTTAAGTGAATTTTCATGTGTCTCCATCCTCATCCAGATCATAATGTGGATACAGAAATCTTTTAAGGATCTCTAACATTGTGGATTTTTGGCAGAACAAGCAGTTAATCACAAAACCAGAGGGTGGAAGCAGAGACTATTGACAGCCTCAGCATCAGACTCAAAAAGTCCGGAGGAAATTTATGGAAGATGAAAACACAAGAAAAGAGAACATTGTTGGTTTATTAGTAGGATCAAGTCAAAACTCAACAGATTTTATGGATTTTTTTTTTTATTATTATTTTACCAGAGGATTGTCTGATGCCAAATAACAACTTATTTACATTTGGTAATGATGTAGATCCTGTACAAGTTTTATCTATAGGTGTAAGTCACGATTTGTGGCAAAATGTGCTGCTTGGGGAGGTCTGCGCTCTCCGTGTGCTTTTCTATTTTCCAATATGACAGTAAGTCTTTGACCTTTGAGTCTCAACAATGAGCACATTTACTGCAACCAAAATGTCAGTTATCAGCACCACATCCATGTCTCATAAAATGTATTTGATCTCATAATCCTTTATTATTTGTTTGTACTATTAATTGTAGTTACAGTATTTTGATAGTTTGATACAATATCATTTTTAATGTTGCAGAAGCATTTTTAGTAGTCAGTAGTCAGATTTTTTATATAAATCAGATTTATTTTTTCTATGGATAACTATGCCAATTTTTAAAGCTTATTTGATGATTTGTTTGTTTCGAGTAATATTTCATCAAAAGCAGGAACATCTGCACTAATTTTCACGAGAGAGCTCAGTACATCTTAAAACACTTTTTAAAATATTTTGAATCAGAAGTATGTCTACTTTTCATTTGATTCAAAGAAATATTTCGTCAAATGATTCCTTTAAGACTCAGATTTTAAATGATTCAAAAGTTGGGACCTGCATGTCTTGACTTTAAAACTGACTTGGAACTTTTAAGGTTAGACTGCTTTTGAGACTTGGTTGAATAAACTCGAGACCTACCTGTAAGCATATGTATACTAAGCATTATGTGTTTAGCCATCTTATAGACACGTTCTGTTATGGATGTAGCAAATACTGAAATTAACTATGTTTACTCCCTTTGGCTTTTTTTACTTAGAAAGTAGTTGTACCTCAGTTCTTCTATGATTATGGGGCACGATGGCAATAATGTAAAAATATCGTCTAATTAACTGTTCGTATTCCCTTAGTGTTCTCTTTCCCATTGTTCCCATGTGAAACTTTGTCATTTTACTGCATAGCGTAACTTACAGATCTAAAATTGCCATTGATTGTACAGTAGCAAAGCCTCCTGGAAAGATGTAAGCCTTAGCCTGGACGATTAATTCATTATATCAATTAATTGATTATATCAATTAATGAAATTTTCTCTTTACGAAGATCACATTTTTGGGAAATTGCTTTTTTTTTTCTTTCCACCACTGCACTTTTATAGTACAGAGTGACATAATTAATGTCTTTGTGTTCTTAGATGAATTCTCGTAACTAATAAACTAGCTCACTAAGTAATNCAGTGAGCTTGTACTCTGAGAAGGTTGTACTGGGTTCCTGAGCAAGACCCTTAATCCCACACTGCTCCCCGGGTGCCACACAATGGCAGCCCACTGCTCGCCAAGGGGATGGGTTAAATGTGGGAGTGAATTTCCCCATTATGGGACAATAAAGGGATTTATATTTCTCTTTTACTTTTTTTTTTACATAAGCATTTTAGCAGCTTAGATTTCACTCCAATTTAAATGAAGGTCACATCATAGGGGGGGGGGTGTAAGGTACTAACCTTCCACTCATGCAATATTATACTGTATTACTAAACTTGAAAGGGTTGATATAAGTTATTTCTGCTATGTCCAAAGTAATATCTTCAAACAGCAGAAGAGGTCAAACGTCAGCAAAGGAGACATAAAAGATGATGAGTCCAAGCAAAATATAGAAGCTTTCATACTACGGTAAGTGATTCTGTTTTTTTGTTTGTATTCACTCCAGGCCCAGCTGGACAGATGAATGATCACACTGAGCCTGGTTCAGGTTCTGATAATGTTTTTTTCCTGTTAAAGGGGTTTGAGTCCCCTACCCTGTCACCACCACATGCTTGCTAAAAATGAAGGATTGTTTTAAAGCTGTGCTGGTGTCACCCAAGCATGTCTATCGGGTCTTCAGCTGGTTCACAATGCTGCCCATCTTCTTATGGGCACATTGAGATATCAAGATATTTTATCTGTCCTGACCTGTCTTAAATGCCTCCCTGTGTATCACAGAATTAATTTTACAATAACCATTGTTGGATTACAAATGCTTGAATGTTTTTTCTCTGCTGGTGCTATGGGATCTTCTCCAGCCTTATCTTCCTGTGCAGGCTTTTTAGGTCGGCTGAACAGCTGCCTTTAGTTGTCCAAAAAATTTGGGAAGTTTGGAGAAGATCACTCTTTTCTTTAAATGCTCCTAAACTTAGGAACACAGTGTTTGAAAGTACATAGTCACATATATGCCTACAGAAAAAGGACCAAAACAAAAAAAATTTTATATTTATTTTTAGCCTAAAAAGAATGGAGCATGATGAGCAGAGATAAAGTGTGTCGTCTTCCTGCAGAATCACAAGAGTATAAGAAAGATAGATGGCGAAATGTAGTGCAGCTACTTAAAAAGCCCAAATGTACTACAATGTCTTTTGGTGAATTGATATCTCAGTGTGGTCAAAAACCAACCTGTTCCTCAGCAAGTTGCAGTTCTAGTAAATAATTTTCCGCGGCCTCCTAGAGGAGCTTTAACCCTTTAACTGCCTTGTCAACCTCCAGCCTGCATTTCACTTAGCAAATGGTCAATTTTTTGATTAACCAGGGAGTTAAAGGGTTAAAGAAAAATAAAATTCCAATCCCTAACAAATATTTTTATAAAGGTTCCTACTTTATCTCTTTCAGTTGTATTCCCCAGGTGCTTTCATTTTTTTAAGATGCACAGATTAATCGCTTAACGATATGACTGAGTTACATTTATATGGGAGGATGTTCTTTTTCCAGGTCGATCATCAATTAAGTGGTCTTCTTTGGAAAGTAAGCTTGTTTGAGTGATGCAAACATCTACTTTTACATGCACAAAGAAAAATGGGCTCCTGCATGATCTCTTAAGCGTTTAATAGGCGTTCTCTGTAGCGGTACAGGGTTCTGCTTGTGCATTTTTTTTTTTTATTGGAGAGGGTAGGTCTTTAAAAAACCTGTGAAAATCCTCCACCATATCTTTAACATCTGAAATAAACTTAAACACGTTAACCTATTTAAAGGTAAGGAAAATGAACAAGTTACCAACTCAGGGCTCCCCCCATTGCTGACATACCAACTTTGTATGCAAAACAAAAAGTGAATGAATACAGATTTTACTTTCTTAAATACTGTTGTCTGATTACAAGGAAGCTTGAACCTACCATGTAATAAGTAAATATATGTGTAAATAAAAAGTGTCTTATCTGATACAAACACGTGTTTCCTTCTTATGTACACCCTATTGTAAGTAAACTAATTTTTTGCATATCAAAAAACAGGATGTCTAGCTCCACTTTACTCCAATGGTATTATTTTCATAAAAAAAAAACTATAGTCTCATCTCAGTAGCTGCCGAGCCACAAAAAAAAAAAAAAAAAAGAAAAAAAAACTAACTACCGGTACGCGAACGCGAAAAAAAAATATATATCATGGTTGGGAAGATTTAAATAAAATAAATACATGAACAGTTATAAGTTATAACCTTATATCAAGCTTGGCAAGATTTAAATGAAATAAATAAATGAAAAGTTATAAGCTATAACCTATTCATTGTAATAACTGCAAATAAACACATATAAATACTGCTAAATGGTAAGTAAATTGCTGAACCCAAATTTTCTCTGATCTCGAATAGTCATCTGGATTCTAGCAGCTATAATCTTATATCTCTGTGTTGAATATTTTTTGCACTTTTTCACTCTGGGTCTTAAACTTTTCAGTAGCACTTAAGAATAAAGCACATTACATATCATTAACTACTAGAGAATGGCCAGGGAACTAATCAGGAATTAATGGTATTATGTATTTACCGGGGAACGCCCAGCCCAGCCTTATTATGAGACTCCTGATTAGTTACCTGGGAAAGACAGAGCAACTTATCAGGTACAAATGTGTAACTACTAAAGAAACCATACCCAATCCTTAACCATTGTTTTTAGCATAGTTTTTCCTGAACCTGAAGTAGGTTTCCTCATAACGTGTGCCCATCACAGTACTTCACAAGGAGGACAAGAGGCTGTGATGTAAGAGACGCACATTGTTTTTGACAGTTTAATGCACAACCGGGGAACGGTTGTTGCAATCCTGCATTTTTTTCGAAAGGATTCTATTTGGCACCATCCCCAGCTTTAAAATGGGCTACTGCAATACCTATTAGTATTAGCCTCCCCAATGTTGTGACATGACCCAGATAAACTGACATGTAAATCAAAAATATAGCTCAGTAACAGAAAAAATACTCTCCATATTTCTATCTTTACATGCCTAAATAACNATCATTAACTACTAGAGAATGGCCAGGGAACTAATCAGGAATTAATGGTATTATGTATTTACCGGGGAACGCCCAGCCCAGCCTTATTATGAGACTCCTGATTAGTTACCTGGGAAAGACAGAGCAACTTATCAGGTACAAATGTGTAACTACTAAAGAAACCATACCCAATCCTTAACCATTGTTTTTAGCATAGTTTTTCCTGAACCTGAAGTAGGTTTCCTCATAACGTGTGCCCATCACAGTACTTCACAAGGAGGACAAGAGGCTGTGATGTAAGAGACGCACATTGTTTTTGACAGTTTAATGCACAACCGGGGAACGGTTGTTGCAATCCTGCATTTTTTTCGAAAGGATTCTATTTGGCACCATCCCCAGCTTTAAAATGGGCTACTGCAATACCTATTAGTATTAGCCTCCCCAATGTTGTGACATGACCCAGATAAACTGACATGTAAATCAAAAATATAGCTCAGTAACAGAAAAAATACTCTCCATATTTCTATCTTTACATGCCTAAATAACGAGTAAAGTCTACATACAAACCCTAGTTTTACCTGTTTACTCTTATCTACATACATAACCTATCATCTAATTGGTCACACCACCTTCATACTTACGAATCAGAAACCGTCCCTATTTTGTACTCAGATTCCATGGGAGGCTTTCTACTCCCTCGGTGGTCTCAGGAATGTCTAGAACCAGTTTCAAACTATAATGGTTTAGGGTTGCTGGCCTCTTTCACAGAACCCCCTAACTTATTCTAGCTGTCTCTGGTGAAGATGGTGAACAGGATTCTTCCATATCATACAACCACTCTGGAGCAAAACTATTATCACCTTAATTGCTCAATGTTTTTTTTTTCTGTCAATCTATACGTAAATCACATAGACTATGCCCAGTTCTCACCTACCTCATGTTTATTGGTCAATAAATCCTTAAGATGCATCTTCGAATATTATATGTGGATGAAAATACTTTTCTGGATTTGTGTAGAAAAGTTCTATAAGGTTTCTCAGATGTATTTAGATGAATAAAATGGATTTAATTTAATCAAATCTTAATCTGACTCTATAAATGGATTGTGTTGGACTGATTGAATGTCATATTGGATTGTCATTTTGCATTATTAAAATACTGTTATGAACTTTATCTGTTTGTTGAGTACAGTAGCCACCATTAAAAATGGCCCTTCCCAGTCAAATGCCAGCCGAATGCCAGCCCAGTTCCCTCTAACTGTCAGCGGAATCTCCTCCAACTTCCAGCCATGGGAGTGACCCCCTCCTTCTCCTGGGCATTTTTTTTTATTATTCTGACTCCACCCTTTTACTGAATGACAGGGTCTGGTCAGGAGATGGTGCTTCTATTTAGATCTAATGAACACAATAATGATAGAAAAAATATTTTTGTACAAAGATTGATATATAAAAAGGAATTTTATGGGACCAGCCAAGGACCAATCAAGGAAAGTGGGAAAATTTACAGTAGTTACTACTGTAAAGGGCCTTGAAATACAAGGATAGACAAGTTTTATATACTACATTTCAAACGCAAGATCTGTAC
>NW_015151067.1:396826-414840 GCF_000732505.1 Cyprinodon variegatus | reverse complement strand
TCTCCATATTTCTATCTTTACATGCCTAAATAACTAAATAATAATAAATCTGTTTGTTGAGTGCAGTAGACACCATTCAAAATGGCCCTTCCCAGTCAAATGCCAGCCGAATGCCAGCCCAGTTCCCTGTAACTGTCAGCAGAATCTTCTCCAACTTCCGGCCACTGGAGTGACCCCCTCCTTCTCCTGGGAATGTTTTTTATTTTTTTATTTTTTTTATTCTGACTCCACCCTTTCACTGAATGACAATGTCTGGTCAGGAGATGGTGCTTCTCTTTAGATCTTAATGTACACAATAATGATAGAAAGAATATTTTCGTACAAAGATTGATATATAGAAAGGAATTTTATGGGACCAGCCATGGACTAATCAAGGAAAGTGGGAAATTTTACAATAGTACTACTGTAAAGGGCCTTGAAATTACAAGAATAGACAAGTTTTATATACTACATTTCAGACGCAAGATATGTACATGAGAAAAAAAGAAGAAAAGTACATTTCAGTGGCAAAAAGGTAATTAAATATTTGATAATGACTGACAGAAAATTCAATGAAAAGTTCTAAACTGAAACTAAATTTTAAACAATTTTTAGATAGCACAGTTAAAGGAAGAATTTAGCTGTCTGAAATCTGAAAATTTGCTTGTTTATTATGATTGAAATTAGGGGAAGCATGTAGATATAGAATAGGAGGGGCCCTAAAAGGATCCTTGGTGATGCCATGTATGATTTTTGTGGTCTAATACATTCTCTGGAAATTTGAGCGAAATAACTCCATACATTTCTAAAGTTACTTTGAAAATAGAAAATTAGACAGACACCCTAACGCCAATGGCATTAGGGTGGCAGAGGTAATCAACAATTTCCAATGTCACGCTAAGGTCCAATGATACCAGCACTTTGGTTATTCCACAGTCTACATTTATACAGATTTCATTGGTGAGGGCAGTCTCTGTACTGTGGTTAGCACAGAAGCCAAACGTGAAGACCTCAAAGCAACTGCTTATTGTTAGAAATATTGTTTAATTGTTGAGACACAGCTTTTCAACAATCATACTGATGAGAGAGACTTTGAAATGGGCTTGTAGTTCTGTAGTAGCAGTGTTTCT
The DNA here is from genome assembly GCF_000732505.1 of Cyprinodon variegatus. Lineage (NCBI taxonomy): Eukaryota > Metazoa > Chordata > Actinopteri > Cyprinodontiformes > Cyprinodontidae > Cyprinodon > Cyprinodon variegatus. Next base: position 413,731 of record NW_015151067.1, on the reverse strand, counting down.
AAGCTACCTTTCTTTCAAAATTTATTTGGATAATTACAGTATGTTGTTGATCTAATACACTTGTAGGCAACTTCAGTCCTCAAGTGTCACTGAGAATGGCAAAATGGCCCTTTCCAGCTGAGTGGCAGCTGAATGGCAGCCCACTTCCCTACAACTCCCAGGAATATCTGCTCCAACTTACAGCCACTGTGGTGACCCCCTCTTGCATATTTTTTACTCTGACTCCAACCTTTCATGGATGTAGAGGGTCTGAACAGGAGGTGACTTTAGATCTTAATGTTCACAAAACAAGACAAAGAATATTTTAGTACAAAGATTGATGTTTAAAAAGGAATTGTAGGGGACCAGCTCAGGAATAGCCAAGGACAAACCAAAGGCCCATCAAGGAGAGTGGAGAAATTTTGAATGGCTACTACTGTGCTTTTTAACTAGTCTTTACTGAGGAGCTCCAAATGCTACATTTGTGTGCTTTAAGGCAAACTAATTGAAATAGTGGAGAAAAACGACAAAGTGGCAAAAAACAAAGCAAAAGAAAAAAAAAAGAAAATGTGGAATCCTTTGTGTTAAAGTGCAGAAAAAGAGCAATTCTTTATTGTCTACCTAAACATGAGGGTTGTATTAAGTCTGACTAAATCAAATAATATATTTTTTTTAATCCATTTTGAGCTGCTGGTTCTTTGATGCCCATTATATAGAACTCCAATCAACTGGGGATTAGCTTCAAATTTAAGTTCATAAACCTGGGCAGCTCTGATTTTAATCTGCAAAATAAAAGGCTTAAAATAAGTCAGCGACATGGAAAACAAATCTGCCAGGTGATGTTTGCTTTCTGGCAAAAGATGAGAATGTCAAGGATGCATTATTTAGAAAAAGTACTGAGGTGTTTGTTTTGTGAACAGTAGTTCTTTTCCAGCATCAAGGATAAAAACATCTTGATAGCTCTGACTCAGGAAGCAGAGAAGAACACAAGCTGCTGTCTTATCACCTCAATAACTGGGGGAAAAACGCGACTGGAACCAACACAGCAATGGTCCCTGATCTGGGCAGCTCGTTATTAGAAAGAAGCCCAGTGGAGCTCGTTAGAGGACGAGTAGAAATGCAGTAAATAAGGTTAATTGGGTGATCTGTCAGTACTGGAAAGATGCACCCGCTGACATGGAACAACCGGAACATGATTCACCCTTTGTGCCCATACCCCGCCTCTCTCTTGTTTGAGCTTATTAGCATTTTGAAGGGTTGATTTGGTGGTTGAGGTGGTAGAGACAGTAGCTAAGGTGTGCAGTTTGAAGCCATGGGAGCAAGGCTCTCCTCCTCAGGGTTTCAGCCTTTCTGCAATATAGGATAGCAGCAATGTCAACCTGGGAAATACTTTAAAAATAAATACATTTCAATTGAATAAATGTCAGATTGAGCTAAATAAATGTATTTTCCTTACTGCAAACAATCTTGAAAAACATAACATATTTCACATCTTTTCTTTGTTAGTAAAACCATCTCATGAGCAGGTACAGCTGTTCGTCAGAAAATGTCTAAAGACACATATTCACATTCCCAATATATCTGTATATTTTAATTAAATATTTATTAATAAAAAGAGCAAGTGATGCAGAACAATACATTATTCTGTTTTTCTAATGATTCCAATATAACAACAAGATGTGAGATTATCTCATGTTTGATATTAATTTAGTTCAGCCAATTTATCCAGTCGGTGGGTGACATTTTTTTAAATGAATATTATCTGACGTGTTATTTTGTGCTATACAACTTTCAACTTTGACGAAATAATGACAAGAGACTGGTATTGCTTTGGTCTATTCTTTCTGACTAATAAGGAAGACATCAGCCCCATCACCTTGTCAAATCAGTTAAAATAAATGATAAAAGAAATTAAAAATCATTGTGCTTTATACTCCTCCACCAACGTTGCTATATAAAAGGGAAATACGTACATAAAGCTAACAAGTTTGACCTGTTTTGGCCACCATAAGCATGCCCTTTTCCACTGAATGCAATAAATCATTCTAAGCTATGGGAATTCTTATATTTTTAAAAGGATTTTTACTAGGCATTGGCTGAATATGAATCTATAAAACCATAATGTGATGCTAACAAAAAGCCAACTTAGTAACACAATGTCCATTTAAAGGAGACGCAAAGGATCTGTTCTCACAAATAGAATTCTGAAAAACATCCTTGAAACAATTTTGTATATTTACACACTGCCATATATCCCCATTATATGAACAATTCATAGAAACATCTGCAAGCAGTAATGTTGAACTCAATTGGACCTTTGATTATTGCTGTCCTTGCCCTGCCTGTCAATTTTGCATGTGGCTTACTTTGTTTTAAGTAGAACATCCTGTTTTAGCTCCAAATAAAAATCCATTCAATTAAACTCTGGGCACCTTTCAAAACCATGTTTCCACTATAGCCATGGTGTTTTTAGTGCTATGAGTAGTGTTTGTTTTTGTGATTATCTTCCTCCTTTACCAATATTAATAAACTAAGAATGTCCAATAGTGATACATATTTAGAAAGCCCTGATAAAGATGAATATTAAATATATCATCTAAAATTACACAGGCAAAAGACAAAGCTAAAACAGAAATATAAAAGCAAAAACAGGATTGATATCCATCAGAAAATCTGTTTTAAAGTTTTTTGTGTCACCTTCTTAGTGTGCTCCTTGCTCTTGTGAATGTCGTTCCCCAACAGCTGTATTTATGATGACATCAAACTCCCAACAGATGGACTTCAATTACTGACCTGTCAACCTGTTAGGCTAGGTGTAGTTTTAAATTTATTGGTGTCAGATTGAATGGAGCTGCATGGAACGGCAAGCCAATCATTTGATACATCCACTTAGAAAAATGTTTTTAACAGTAATCTTCAGTTTTCCTTCTGGTTTACAATTCAGTAAACCAAAAACTGATGTTTGTAATGCATGATGAGTGTTGGACAGTATTGAGGATGTGGTCAAAACAGTCTAAAGACCTCCAGTGTCTTCTCTTTATGTCTGACCTCCTACTATGTCCAGGGATTTTTATTAATCCTTGGTTTGCATGTTGCCAAACTTATCAGATCATTTGTTTTTGGTGTCTAACTTGGTGTCAGTGAGTGTAGACGACATCCCCATTAACAGCAGAAACAGAACTTGCCAACAGTTTAGAGGGCAGAGGCACTTGAAAGAATTAGCCTTAGTGTTAATGAGACCGACGTGGCCATTATTTCTGAGGGTAGCTCATTAGTTCTGGGTGAAAAAGGGACTGCTGTGCTGAATCGTTTAAAATGTAAGACATCAATTGGTTTCTCGTTTGATTTTAAAATCCACTATTCTAAGCATATGGTATTGTACCATCTAATGAAGTCCGTAGTTTTGGTTGTTCTCATCAGTGAAAGCAGTTTTTGGCTGCTCCTTTTAATGACAGCAGACAGTTAATTAAAGGTCTCGTCTTAGGGGAAATTTATTCGCTGTCACATTTACTAAGCCAAGCCTTCTAAGGTCTTTGCCATTCATAAGTCTTTATTAGATGAACAAGACTGCACAGAAAGGGTGAATGCACAAGATATAAATAAGAGAATCAGTCAAACTGGATCAGCTACTCATCAAATGAAAAATTATTGTTTTTCTTGAGGGTTAATTTTTTTTTTTTTGGCTTTTGACTCAATCTGAGATTTTTACTTTGTCTCACCATGTTCCTTTTATTAGTGTTTTTTTTATTTTATTACAACTTTTATATACCACTTAATTTATTTTTTGATTTATGATTGTCTCAAGCACTTTGGTCGTTTGGGTGTTAAAAAGTGCTTTATAAGTAAATTTGGTACTCTGAGGTATTTCATCTGAGCTGAACATAAAAGAGCCCTCTTATCTTGATAGCTATTTGTCAATGTATCCTTTTTTTGATAAAAAGAAAATTGAATAGGAATGGTTCTCTTATGAATGAAAGCTTCCAGTAATAATTATTTTTTTACCATTACAAAAAAGTCTTTCAACCATAAAAAAAGGAGAGGCAAAGTGCAGTACATATTATCCAGCATCAAAATTAAAAGAAATTAAACAAAGTAGATATCTTTAAAGAAACGGTTTAAAGTTATCTGTTTTTCTGATGAAACCACAATAAGATCAAAATAAAATGCCTTATTTCATATCTGCCTAATAGCTAGCTGTAGGGCCCACAAGTTTGATTTGTTTTGTAATAAATATACCATAAAATTTAATTTTGTCTCCTAGTAATATAAGTAACACAATTTTCTAGAATGCTACACCAATAAGCACAATATTATCCTATTGCAAACTGTCTTCTCTGTAAAGGCCTTTTAACAACAACAATCAATGTTTATAAGTGTTCTGTGTATGAATCTGTTTACTTCACAAACATTTTTATGCATAGCTCTCATGTGACAACGTATCCAGACATTTTAGTGTTCACCCTTATGTTAGTTGATACAAAGTATCACAAAATATCTGCAAACAAGTTTGACCACAAAGGAGCATCCATCCATCTGTCCATCCATCTATCCCTCTGTCCATCCATCTGTCTATCCATCCATCTGTCTGTCTGTCCATCTATCTGTCCGTCCATCCATCTGTCAATCCGTCCATCCATCCATCCATCTATTTGTCCGACCTTCCGTCTGTCCATCCATCCATCCATCCATCCATCCATCCATCCATCCATCCATCCATCCATCCATCCATCCATCCATCCATCCATCCATCCATCTAAGGTATCTGTTAGGGTCCTGTTCTCCAGGAACCTCTCCAGGAGGCTATGTATGGGCAAAAGGCACAGGTTACCGGTCTACATAAAGGAGTATTTTCCTATTCAAATGCCTTGTTGTTTATTGTTCCTTTAAAAGATTTTCCAAGCATGTAAGTAGTTTTACAAAGTGCAATTTTCAACATATTCTAAAAATCAGGAAATATAGAGGATCTGAAATCCTCCATATTATAAAAAAAAAAAAAAAAAACTAGAAGCACTTTTTAAATATCAGATATATTTTTCAGTAGCATATTGAAATCATATTGATTAAATAATAATAGCAAAATATTAATTCTTTTATAACCTACCTTAGTCTCAAGGTAGTCATAGTGAAAAGAATAAAATAGTAATACTGTGAGAACTATTGCTGATATTTACTGCAACACGTCATTAGCTAGCACAAGCTACATAACTTTGGCTTAGTCCCCAACCTTGAACGTGAACACAACCGTTATGACGTCCTCTGCTAGTCACCAAAACTGTATTATACACATTAGGAGTTTGAAGGTTTACCACAGAGGTGGTAAAATACTCATTGTATTGTATGCATCTGTGGATTTCTTTTATTGAGGTTTTTCCATTGTACAAGCAGTCCTTTTCTTCGCAACATAATCAGCTATGTGTTGTGCCATATGCCATGATCATGGTTTTTGGACATTGGGAACCAGTCTCCATATTTCACTTTGGGTTTAAACACTGATATAACATTAGTGTTCATGTGTTCCTCATATGCTTATTACATTTCCATTACCAAGTATGACCGAGAGTCATTTAGTGGAATCCTGATGTCTATTCGCTGCTAGCTATTTCAAAGAGGGTACAGAATCATTTGACTAAAGGTAATTGGTTCTTGATTAAGCAAATCATTTAATAAAACATTATTTGACCAAATAATGTTTTATTCACCTAATGGATTTGCATTGTGAATTGGTCAAAAACATTCCAATTTCTTTATATTAGTGAAAAGCTAATTTGATCATATTCCAAATTCAGTTTTCAAACAAAAAATCCATCCTTAACTGTATTATGGTGTTGTGCAAAATATCATCCTGCAGATAATGAATAAATTATTAACTAAAACTGGAGTTATAGTTAATTATTTAACTTATTCAAAATTGGATGTGAAATCAGTTTAGGGTTCTTAGTTGAATAATTTTAGCTTTAATTTGCTTACTTACCAGGGTTTATGCCTTTCACCTCTGGATGGTTCCTGGACCGGCTGTTAAATCAAGGTATCCACGCCAATCTAGTGACCCAGGCTAGGTTATCAGCAGAGCTATTAATTATCAATCAAAGAACTATTTATCTCAGTTTATTCACACTGTTACCAAAAGGGGGTGGATCTGGCCTGAGTGATAAATCGTCTGCTATATGGATTACAAGACCACTACAAGTTAAACAATGATGTCTTTATTCTAATAATTCAGGATTACAGAAATCTAACATCTATGCAAACACTACGTGCTATTAGAAAATAAACACGAGGTAGACTAAATGACTAGTTTAAAGAACATAAAAAAATAAAACCCTAAGAGTCCGTTTAACTGACTTCTGAGATTGTCCAAGATAGGCCAGATGTTAATAGTGAGTTTTAAACCATGAGTGACGTATGGGCATTTCCTGTTGAAGTATCAGCTCCCTCTTGAGTTGATTGGTCCATGCTTTAGCTGACCGTCCCCTTGACCGGAAGTTCCTGAACTTTCCAGAGAATCTTTTGTTCTCTTTGTGTAAAAGGAAAGGGGGATGGTTTGAAATGGTTCATCCAATTGATTTGGGCTCCATTGTGGCAATATATAATGTGATACCAAGCATAGAACATGCAGACTGAATAACATGAGCTGTTTCAGTACTAAAAGAGTAAATCCAGAAAATGGATATATTGATGCCTTGAAGGATTCAGTAAATTGGGCATCGTTGAGTACATAGGAGGACCTGGCTTTGCCAGCATGTACTAGAAAACATCTGCAAGACGTTTAAAATGGTAATATTTCTCCTATTTGAATTTCTTCTTCACCTGCATGAACCATCATACAGTAGTTGTTCTTATATTAGTATATTGCACAAACACTTAATTTTATCTGCACATATGCTCTGTACTCTATTCTACAATGTGGGCAATGCGGTTTCTCTCAAAGTTTTAGAGCAGTAATAAATGTCCCCAGTGCTCCTAATAAAATGCTATGATAAAAACCATTGTCAGTGAAGTAACAGTAGTTAATTGCAGGAGAAATTAGAAATTGGTGTACTTTTTAAGCTCTGTCCTGCCAGCAGCCATTCTAACTTACTGACAGCGTTGAGATATTTTGAAACTATTTCGGGTTGCATGAACCACGTGATCTAGTGTCAGGGAGTTCAAAGTCTGTTAAAACTTTTTGTTTCTACACCGCTGGTTAACATATGTCTAAAAGGTCATCCTGATCTTTGCCTTGCTTGCCATGATGGGGCTTTACATACGTTCACCTGAGATTTGCAAAAACTTTATTTTGTTGGTTTGTTTGCATTCAAGCAACAACATTGAGGAATGAAATAGCTAAAGGGCCTCAGCACCTAAGGCTGTGACCAGTCAAGGGATTCATGCTACATCTTTGATATCAATTAGTCATGACAAATGTAAACCTTTGGCTATTTATAAATTTTACTTACCTTTTAAAATTATTATTTGAGAAATATTTTTAGACCTTAAGAAAACTCCAAAGCCAACATTGGTGAGCATTGTCAGAAGACAATTTCTTACTGGATGTCCAGCCTGTGCTGGATTCCTTCAAAAGATTTCTGCTTGTTAAAGCAGGAATGTTCTTATTACATTGCATGTATGTTCAATCAGGTTTGGAATAGATTTAGAATTGTAATTGGCTGTAACCTGTCCAATACTTATGTTCCTTAGCTGCTGTGAAGTTTCTTACCTTATTGAAAAATAGGGTCACATCTCAGAGGCAATGAACACCTCTTTTATTAAAAAAATGTTGATTGTTTAAGAAATTATTTGGCTGAGGTGCATAAATGTCAAAAATGTTGGTTCTTTAAAATTGATTTAGCATATTTACTGAAAACATAAATCATTACTGCTCTAAAAAAGTCATACAGTTAACTGACTGGAACTTGCAAAGATATACATCATTCTCTTGAAGAAAAAAGTACTGGTATCTAGTTAAATCCAGTCTTTCTTAGCCTTAAGAATGTCTCCTGTGCTTCTAGTTGGAGCTCTAGCAAAAAAGCACAATCCGTTCACTCTAATGCGTGATGTGCTTTTGATAAAACCCTGGCAACAACATTCCGCTGGTGTATGACTCCCTGAGTTCCCACATCCCTTGGATTCTTGCTTCAACTTCTCATAATACAAATTCCTTACAAATGAGATAGAAGCTGTCTTCTCTTTTTCCTATTAAGATATCATCAAAAGTCACACAATTAAATAATAATAATAATAAAAAAAGCTGTTGTAAATGTTTTTGACTGGCCAAAAGCATTGTTCTGTGGTGCAATAGTTAAAAAGGTTGGCACATACATTTTTTGCTTTTCTTCCTTTTGGCATGGTGTTAGACCTTTTTCCAAATGAGTTACTCTGTGTTTGATGTCAAAAACATCCTTAAACCCTTTCAACTGAGGCAAAGTAGCTGATTTTGAATTACCAATCAAAGAACTCTGAGAAATCTAATTTAATTTCTAGAGTTTGATCTTTCTCTAACAAAGCAGTCTTTGTTAAACAAACCATTTGGTAAAAATCCAACTCTGCTTCAGTTCTCTTTAGCTGAAGCTTAAATATGTTTCAGATGTTCAAATCAAGTCAATCTGATCTGTTTGCAGTTTCATTTCACTTTGAATATAGCTGTTTTCTGAAAGTCCGCAAAATTTATTACATTTATTTATTTATTATATACCAAGGGATACAGCACGCAGCCAGTCAGGAAGGTGTAGAGAAGTATAAACTATATTTATAAAACAATAAGCTAAGCTTTGAACATTTCGTAGAGCTCTGTCAATTCAATTTATTAATATAGCGCCAATTCACAACACGTCATCTCAAGGCACTTTACAGAGACAATTTAACAAGATCATGCAGTCAACTGACTTGTAAGCAATCCCTCACACCAAGCATGCTTGTGGCGTTGTTAGAATATTTTGCAAAAATATGTTGCGGTGCATGATGGGGTTTTGCATCCAAAGGCTAATGTTTCCCCTCTTATATGCATTGTTGCCAGGTGGTCACATTCTTGTCCGTGTTAATAACCAAAGCCAGTAAAACCACATTATAGAAGTCTTGGTGATGGTTGTCGTGTGATTCTTGAAGATAGATCCTTTAATCCACAATGTGTATTTGTATCGTGTTTCACATTCGAGACGCGTTTGGCTGTGCTTCTTTTTTTTGTGGGCCGGTGTAGATGGAAAAATGCCAGGGCCGAAAATCGTTCGCAGTCTGAGTCTGGCATGACTATAGAGATTCCATATTATCAATGGGGTGCTCTTACAGAATGGCCCAAAACATACTGTATGAAAAGTTTTCTGAACCAACATGCAAAAGCAACTTTTCAGGTCAGTACCATTCTAATAACAAAGATGTTACTGTACTCACAGCATGATAATGTGAGGATGCAGTTATTCAACAAGGGTCAGGTTTTTTTTTTACCATATGAAGGGATCTGAAGACAGCTAATCTAAAGATATTGAATGGTTTAGAACAGGAGGTAAGACTACATTCCTCCAACGACTGCTTTCTGCAAATATTCAGATAGTTTTGTCACCTTGGGATTTGTTTATTGTTCAGTACATCTAATTCAAATGGTATGACTGGAGTTTGAGAACTGTGGTTTATAACAAATGACATTATTTGTTAAAATGGCCCAACCACTGTCCAGCTTACAATTCATATTAATATTTGTAGAATACAAAAGATAACTAGGTTCATAGACTCTCTCCATTCAATCAGATTAAATAATGGTTAACGTAGAAGAAAAGTGGCAAATGTTTCAGGCTCTAGATGAGTAAAGCTTGTTGAGATGTACAGGAGAAGACCTAGTGCCAAAAGTGCAGCGAGTTGTAGTAGGAAGCATTACCTCGGTGGTACATGATACCTTTGGATATCAAACCTCTTACAATTTTATTTTTATGATTGATTAAAAAAATGTCATAAATTGGTATTTATATTTATTTTCCACTGATGAGTCTTTTCTGTGGTTGTTCCAAAAATAAATAGACAAATCAGTCAAGGTGGTGTAAAGTTTGAGGCAGTTTGGTTGACTTGAGGATTTCAAATTGATAACTTTTCTAGCTTAAAAAGTAAGGATGTGGAGCTATATAGATACTTTATGCCATTCCAGCAAGTACAGTGACTTGTAATAAAAGCCTGAACCTCAGAAAGGACTTTGTTTTAATGCCTTCCATTAAGCCGTTTAGCAATAATGAACCAAGCACAATATCCACCATCTTAGACCCCATTCTAAATCATATTTTAATCAACTGAGTGCCCTTTCTAATATACACTTACGCCAAGAAGTGGCAGAGCAAGTGTGACCTTGGCAGGTGATGTATCCGTCATTGCTTTTATTTATACACCTATCTGTATGAGCAAGCATCAATAAATCCTCCCTTAAACTTTGAAGGCACTTGTGCTGAAAAGACGAAGCCGTCATCTGACAAGGGATGGGATGACTTTACGAGCAGGAGGACAAAACTCTATAAAATAGCTTTTTGTAAGTCATGTATGACTGATGGGCATCGGAGGGGTACCAGCTTCAGTGAAGAGCTGATAAAATGGGGAATAAATTAAGTGGTCAGTCCAAATATTTGTGGGAGGGAATCATTCACATATATGGTGTTTCAGAAGAAGAAAAGAGATGGTAGGACCAGCTGAGCAAGAATATATTTATACTGTATGAACTGAAGTTCCCTATGTATTCTGGGACTTTTACAGCATGACATTGATGTGTTTGATGTTACGAAGTAAAAAAAGAAATAAAACCTAAAAACATCACATAAAATAGCATTTTTACAGTTGATATTCCCAGTTCCAATTCATTTCTACATGTACGAAAACATTTGTTCCAGACTGCTCCATGCTTCTGGGGTTCTTTGTCCTTTAATGTTCATTTTTGAATAAGAATAAATCCAAGTTGCAGTGGAGTGTTGGCAGACATTTCCACAGTGGACAGGCTTTAAATATGAAACATGGAAAAGAATCTGAGAATGGATGGAGGGAAGGATTTACAAGAAAAAAAGGGAGGTAGCATAGAGAAAAGAGCAAAGAATGAAGGGGAGGAGGGGAAGAAGGGCATATGCAAGTAAGAACAGAATGAATAAAAGATAGAAGTACACAGATGTAAGAAATAAGAGAGAAGGTGGGGCGAAGTAAGCACAAGGACACAGGGAAGGACTGACCATAGACAAACACAGGAAAAATGAAGAACATGTTTCAAGATTAAATGGAAGAAAATTACAGAGGAAATGTACGTACAAGGAAAGAAAGTGAACCACATGAAAAGAGGTGCAAGAAGGAAATAAAAAAGCACAGAAGGACACATAGTTTGGATGAAAAAAGATACAACATTTAGGTGACACAAGGTAAAAAAAAGAAAAAAAAAATTCTTTACTCTTTTTATTTATTTATTTTTTCAAGTAATGGGTTATACTTAAATAACAATTAACATTAAACTTTCCTTGGAAAGAAACCCAGGATGACGTTGATGTGCATTTCAGGAAAATCAGTGGTAAATGCCAAAAAGAAAAAAGAAAAAATGCAAGTATGGTTGAAAAAAAAGTTTCATTACAAGCAAAGTAGTGTAGTTAATCAATTTGATATGTTCCTTTTTTGTTTCATTTTGTTTTTTTCTTTTGCATAAAAGGTCAGAGCCAAGGGATGTGAAAGATGCAGGAGGTGTAAAAGGTCATGGACTGAAACACTAACAGAGCTTTGCAAAATTAGAAAGATTAGTAAATATCACTCTTTGTGGAAAATCAAGGTATATTTTACCGTTATAAGATATTTTTTCGTTTCACTGTGCTCCCTCACTCAGTTCCTCTACAGTTTGTGTTCTTATGATTTTTTTTCTTTTTAAATAGGCAAGAAAGACAAAGACCCTTTTATCAAAAGTATTATTCAACTTTAATTTACCCCAAACAGTTTTACAAAGCTTTTTTCCTCTGCGGGGTCTACTGTATAATTAGTTCCTATTAGGCGGTAACCCTTTCTGGGTCATTGTTGAGGTTTTTTGAGCAGGGACTTGAGGAACAAGGTGTGATTAGCAGCATAAAAACTAAAACTCATTATTCTATTAAAGCATTAACACTTAACTTACATAGGGTCACTTTTAAAGCCAAAGAAACGTGTAACAGTGTAAAATTGAAAGGTATTTACTGATGTACTATTTGGTATTCTGTTGCTTCTAAGGCAAAAGATCAGAGCTCTGATCCATAGATCTTTGATCATTCATCAGTGTTTAAAGGTTGATCATTTAAAATCCATTACTCCTTAAGTCCAGCGGAAGTGGAAGCAGTGTGTGTGCACCATGGTGCAATCAGAGTGATTCCACTGTTTGCGGTGCAGTGCCTTTCTAAGGCATCTCAACGTGAGTGGCTGTTCTGTTTTTGCCACCAGGTCATTCTGGAGCAGAACGAATCACTCAGGCAGGAAAACAGTTCATGAAAACAAAGTGAATCTTGTCAAGTTTACAAAGACTACATATGCATACTTTGGATCACATTTCCTGGACTTTTATGTAATAAATAATAAGTTCATGAAGTTAATCAACCAAATAAGACCATTAGTTTGAATAAAAAAAATTGTCCAACATGGAAGGAATAAACTGCACGGTGACTGAATAAAGAGCAAGCACTGGAGATGCTTTGTTAAGTACACATTGATAGTTTGTTTTATTTAAAGCCTTTAAGATCCTTACTGTAGTGCGGTGATGCAATGTTGTCATAACCATAGTCCAACCATGTAGAGTCACTTTGATTTAAAAAAGCTCCTGGTGGAATATGGTGTCTGTCAAAAGCTGCGGTGGATCTAAACCAATTAAACCAACTGGGTAATGGGTTAGAGGAATATTTGATTTGTAGGCTGTTTTAAACTGAGAAAAAACAGATGCTTGCAGAGAAAAATAAAAACAAGGTGGACCATTAGATATGTACAAATTCTACTTAGGTCTGCTGATAACCTACTAATTTTAGACACCAATACCATAGTTCCAGAAAAAGGTTTCATATTGATGGATGGAATAGGGGTTTGTGGTCCATCTTCTCTCGCTTATGTCATGATCTTGGTGCTGATGACGGGCTTGATTGTTCATTCCTTTCACCTGCCTAGTTCTGCCCAGTTTCTCATCACTGCTCATCTGTCTGAATTGTAAAGTGCCTTGAGATGACATGTGTTGTGAATTAGCGCTATATGAATAAATTGAAACTGTGACCTGCGCCAGTCTCTATTTAACCTGCCTTCTTTCAGTGATCAGTGCCGGATTATTTGAGCCCTTGGTAAGAGTCTTCTAGTGAGTATTAGTGTTTTCTGATTAGCTGATTTTGACCCGTTCTGCCTTTGGACCTCTGAGCATGCCTGTTCCCGTTCTGATCTGTTTGCCTAACCTGTGTTCGGACTCCTGCTGAATTCTGCCTGTTCTCAGAGCCTGGAACTGCTTCCTGACACTGACCTGGATTTCCTGTCGTTACATCTTTGGATCTCTGATCTTCTTGCCCAGACTCCTGTGAACCCCCTCGACACCGGCTTTGACTTTGCCCTCTGGAGTGTCCTGCCTTCCTTCGTCTGCTTGAATCTAATCTGCTGCCAGTTCTGCAGTCTTCAAGGCCACAGCATCCTGAACTTTCTGGGATGTCTACGACGCATGGTGTTGACAGCCGTGCAGCTGGTATCCTCCTCTTCTTCAGGGCACGGACCGAACTTTAAGAACAGGCTAGTGACTCACACGTATGTAATCACCCTTCGCCAATTCAATGTGGTCACTAGCCTTTGTTTCCCTCCTGTAGAGGTTTCCTGCTGTAGAAGCCCTATTTGCTCACTGCAGTTCTATTGTTTTTAAATAAACACTTTTTGAGAAATGTAACTGTCTGTCTGCCTTGAATACTGGGTCCCCTGACAGCGAGTGAGACTTCACTGCAAGTCCTACTTGAGGGTTAAGGGTTAGTTCTTAAGAAGTGGTTTGGGATTCAGCTATACAGCCATACACACTCACACCTAAGGACAATATAGAGATGCCAGTTAACCTAATAGCAGTTTTTGGATTGTGTAAGGAAGCCAGAGTACCCTGAGAGAACATGCAAACTCCATGCATAAAGAGTTTAAATAAAACCATTTAATGTACTATAGTTTTGGATACATGTTTATGTCCTTGTCTAAAAAACATATTTCTTTTAGATCCTTTTTTATTTATCCACATAAATCTTTCTTGAAGAGTTTGGTGTGTTCAGTTTTAATAAATTAATTACTACGCTTACATAGTTCTTTTTAAGTTGGAAAACTGGAATGCACAGTCATATTAAGGATGAAATTAAAATGAAAGTCCAAAACATGGTTAGTATTCTACTGCATCCACCACCTGTGCTACTGAGCTAAACTTCTACCATTTTTGAACTGTGGTCTGGGGCCTCACAAAATCAATTCAAGATCTGGTAACAGGCAGGCACTCATTGTACAGCCCTAATGAATTGGACATGAACCATGGAGTGAATCTTAAACATAAAAACATAACCTACTCTGATTTATTCGCTTTAAATTATTATTTTTAACTGATGCGCCATATCCGTTCAGTTTAAAGTGCTCTAATATTAATTTGCGAATCACTGATTATCGAAATTTTTATTTTTTTTCTCAATAAACACATGCTTCACAGCAGATATAACAAGGTAAAAGTGGGATGTTTACACATACATGTGTGCAATCAGAAACTCACATGAAAAGAAAAGCTATTATATGTCTTTTTTTATTTTTATTTTTTGCAATATGTCTTGTGAAGCTTAAAAAAGCACCAGTCACTCATTCTTATCAGTAAATTAAAAGAAATATTTAAAAAATCTTGAGGAAACAAAACAAAACACAAAAAAAACTATGAGCTCCCTCTACTTTCAGTCTTAAACTAAATCAGCCAACATGTTCGTTGATACATTTTTTAAGTATAATAACTAATTTGCAGACCTGTTTTGTTCAATGAGGTCTGAGGTGGTCATCCTTCTTTAGTAATTGTTTCCGGCCATGATGATAAGAAAAGAATACAATGATATTCTTAATATAACAGTAAAAATGCAATTAATTTAACATTGTTAAATGATTATTGCTGTCAACATGGGGACTTCTTGTCATATACCCGCTTTATTAGCATTGCTGTCATGGTACTGATTTATCAGAGCAGTGGTGTTGATTTATGATGAATATTTCTTAATTTGACTTCCTGCTCCAACACCTTCCTAGATTTACTGACATGCTCAAGGAAATAGCTAAATAAACACAATTATCGCAAGAAATCACTCCATTATATTTTCATCTTAAAATAATGACATAAATAAATAATAATAAATCAGGATGATTAATATCTGCGTCTTGTACTGGCCTCTGCATTCATGTTTGTTATAATGGATTCCTGCTAATTCCATGAGACAAAAATGGAACGGACTATCTATTATAGCCTTATGGTTATCCAGGATGGAATTATGTACTCTAAGTAAATGACTTGATGCTATCTGCCATGTTTCCTTAGACATAACTTTATATATATATATATATATATATATATATATATATAAACAGTATGTTAGTCTTATAATCACACAATTGAACAATAACCTTTTATGTTTTGGAGTTACAATTATTTTCCATCTTTCAATACAAAAATACGACAATGACAATGTATATTTGTTAAAAGAAAAAATCGTGAATGTTTCGCATTTTAGTGATTAAAAAAGTATTATCCCATCACTGCTATATCAGATTTGCAGCTGTTTTTTCAGTTGATTATTTTACAATCCAACTCACCTTAAAATTCTTTATCTGTTATACATTTACAACAACCTTCAATTTCTTTTTTTTTTTAAAGCAGGTGTATCCAAATTCAGACACGCACCCTTCAAAGGCTGCACGAGTAGACTGATATATGTTGTAAATTTGTGCTATATAAGTAAAATGAAATTAAATGAATGACATCACAGTGCCAAAGGCTGTCCCAATATTCAAACTCTTCTTATACTGCTTGAAATGCATCTGACAAATGAGTCCTTCTGTTCCCCAATTTGAAGGTTAGGTCCATCATGGGGATTGGTCAAAATTAATTAATACCACCACAAAGATTGTCATTAAAAATTGAAGAATTGATAAATGAGGCTTTCTGTGAACTAAAAAACTCAAATATGTGTTACTCGCCTCGGCAGCTGTCAGCCAACCAGGGGAGTTTCTTCCCTTCTGTGCAGAGAAGGCGCCTGTTTCTCAGCACATTGTGATGAATCTACTGCAGGGTGAAATTGCTAGGTGGGAATTAAACACATAACTCAGTCAGATAATATTGGAATGTTAATGTTTGTCTAATTTAAGTACTCTGTAAATCTTGGCTCAAATTAAAGTTAAGCTTCAAAACAAAATAATTTTATTTACCTCTGATGTTGTACTGGAGTGTATATTAGAAGCTTAATACTTTGTTCATCTTTAACTCATGCCTGCAGCCGCACTACAACTGCTAGAGTTCCTCAATCATTAAAAAAACAAAAATAAAAATCAATTTTACATTTTCATTTTAAACACTTAACGCCAGTAGCTACAGAAATAATTATTTGGCATGCTTAAAAAAAATAGAAAATATGACACTTTTATTAAAATACATATTTCAACCAACTGTGGCTAATTGCATTCTAAATTCAAGCACATGAGGATTGTATAGCTGTGAAAACAGTGAATCATTTCTGATTCTGCCTAAGTTGGAAAAGCCTTGTGCTATTCAACATGCCCTACTAATTCATGAATGTCTAAGAACGTCAATGTGTTACAGTAAAATATTTGCAGGGATGAAAGAAAGAGTTGTGCTTAGAAGGCCACAGAAACTCAGCATTCTTTTATTTTGTTGAAAGGACTGTTATTATTATAAAATCAAATCATAACTTGTCTCATAACTGGAAAAGTGTTAAAAATATATAGTGTTTAAAACTA
>NW_015151067.1:388548-395315 GCF_000732505.1 Cyprinodon variegatus | reverse complement strand
ATCAGGTCTCTTATGCCACAAGAATGAGCAACTTTATGTTTTAAGAAGAGTTTCTTTTCCAAATTCATGATTGATGATTTCTGTAATTCATCTCCCTGTAGTATCTTGCCATTTTTCAACTAAAGAATAACAAAGAGAACTAGCAATTAGCCATATGCTGTCACACCAGTCCTTGACCTGTTAAAAAAAAAAAAAAAAACTGGAGTATGGTTATCTAGTTTATGTTTAATTAAAACCCCACTTTTGCCAACTTCAAAATCAGATTTTCCTTGGAGAATTTATGTTTTTATAGGCTACTCCTTAAACCAAACGCTGCTGTTCTCCCTCATGACTTATCTTATAATTTATTTATAAGTCTAGTTCCCATTTTTAGCTGTTTAAAGTCTACTAAGTTGTACTATGACTCTCTATGTTTGGCTGTTATAAAGCACATAGTCCTAAGTTTAATTAAAGCCTTTTAGTTTATTAGGTTGATTTACAGTAATCTTGTATCAACCTTGCACATAAATCTTGCAACTGTGGAACTATAAAGGATATGTTCATTCTATTATGTTGATAATACAGTATATAAACTTTAAAATAGCACCAAATCTATTTCAAAAAACACAATGTTTCCAAAAAAATTGGTATTTTCCACTGTAAAATTAGGTTTTCCATAAATGTATTGCTTTAGTTTTCCATTTATGAACTAAAAAAACACAAATAAAGAAAAGTGGAAGAGTGTTTACACTAAAAGCCGGTAGAGGGTAAATCCTGCTTAAGGGCCAAACACATCAAACTTGCTACAATCTGTTGTATAAATTGATGCTTGTTAATAGCAGCCTTGAAAACCAACTGTCCAATTCAACACATCAACATAAGTGGCCGCATTTGATTTGTCGAGCTAAAGTGTGCAATACCAAAACAAATATCTAGACTTTGAATTATCTGCAAGTTCAAAATGGAAGGCTGGTTGCCACAATTTGGAGCAACATCTACTGTAAGTATGGGATTTACCTTATATTTACATCCCCACACACTATATAAAGACCTAATTATGATACAAAGTCAGCGAGAACCTAAAAGAATCCCAGAAACTTACTATGACTTTAAAATCATGAAAATCATACTCATTTTCAAACTAAGCATAGTGATGGTATTTACTTAGTGCTTTTTAAACCTTAAAAGAATTTTTTACCGATGGATTAGCAGAAATAAACATCAACGTCCACAATCTGCAGGTAGCTTATTGTTAACAAATCAAAAACTTTAAAAAATCACAAATATTGTTTGCCTTGTACAATTTATAGATGTTCTCTCACTGTAGCTATAAGTCTAATAGTTCAATTTCTATCAAGCGTATCCATATTATCCATTAGAAAAGTTGTGCGCTTACAAATACTTCAACTTGGTAGCTAAATTTGAACAGTTCTACAGTACAGCTTTGGCTTCTGCTCTAGAAAACATCAAAATCCATATTGTATTCCAAGCTTTATTTATGTATCATCCTTATTTGCATCCAATAGTTTGTGCTTTTTTATAGTTGATATTGAACATTTCTGTTTAAAAATAGAAGAGAATAGAATAGAATGGAATAGAATAGAATAGAATAGAATAGAATAGAATAGAATAGAATAGAACAGAACAATATTGAATATGATAAAATATTATTCCATCTTTCCACTGCGTGCATGCATAATATTGGGCTTGGAGCAAAATAGAGCAAAAAAAGCATAACACACTAATGAGATAAAATGGGCAGGTGATAATTTAATCAGAAGACCTTTATATCCAACCACGGTAAGCTGTTGAATTCTGGTAGAAATTCTTTGAGGGCAACAGTGCATCACTAGGCACCTTTAAGACTGTAACCTTTAGCCACTACAGGCCCTTAACCTGTAACTTCGGGATAGACAGAGCATCTAATATGTCATTACAAAGTTCTTTCCACTGCTACAAGAGGCATCATATCCTGATGCAGGAACGAACCTTTGTAAAACGTACTTAGAGTAAACACATGTAACATGTCACATTGCCCTCACATTAAAGCACACTGAGATATCAACAAAATCCTTTACACAAGTGGGTCACACAGTGTGTAATACCTAAAAGGTTGAACCCAAATATTTTAGTCTGTCTTAAAGATTGCATCCAGTAGTAGTACAAGTTAAAATCAAAAAGATGAAATACAGGCTTGATAAAATATGCAAAGTGTTTAACCGCCTTCACCCAGTTCTGGCATGGATCAAATTGACAACTTCTGGAGCACACTGAAATCCTCCACTGCAGAAAAGGACTCCTGTGGAGAACTTCAACACAGGAAAAAGAGAAAATGGCAGAACCACCAGCAGGGAGGCACTAAAAGTGTCGAAATACATAAAAAAAGACACTTTGATGGCTGCTATTGTTGCCAAAGTCAACGATACATTTTTTTTCTTAAATAAGAGAAAGACAGACAGCAATTTTTTTAATTACAAAGTGCTTCAGATAACAAAGTAAAGCAATTGTAGTTTGTTCAACATGTTTATCAAGGACCAAATTAGCATAAATTTAAGTTGATCAGATTTTTTTATTTTATTTCAAATAATCTTTTTTTTTTGGTCCTTAACCTGTTTTTAAAAAAAGTAATTACAAAAAGTAGGTTAACTTAAAAGAAAGTTTGGCTTAGAGTGAAAAAATATAGTAAAACTGTCAAATTCAAAGATGCACTATTGGAGTCCACTCTTTAAATGCTATTATGTATGTCATGATCGGTTTAAAGGACTAAACCCACATGCAGAACGCTAACGGAGACAGAGGAAAGTTTAACAATGTTTATTTATGAATACACAGAATGATTCAAGATCTGGTTCAGGTACAGGTCCGGGACTGGTTTCAATATTATCTGGAGAGATGAGAGTTTGATTAGTCAGGCAGATGAGGGTTTGACGAGTGAGTAGAATCTTGATAATACCTTGAGGAGGTTTTAACAGATTCGTGAGAGGAGGAACCGGTTGGGTCCAGAGTCTGTGGAGGTAGCAGAGAGCTCAGCAGCAGCAGCGTCTAGCTTCGAGCTAGAGAGTGTCAGACTTGGGTTCTTGTTTCCTAGCTCTTTTCCAAGAGCTGATGGAGGAATCCAGACTGAGATATTCAGGTTTGGCTTACGTGGGCAGGCAGGCAGATTTCCAGGTTATGCTCATCCAGAGCTTCAGACTTCAGTCGGGTTTCTGCGAGCAAAGAAGACAAGAACAAGTTAGAAGGCTAGTTTCTCTCAAGAGGCAACTAGTATTCATTAGGATTTCAGAGGCTCAGGTTCGCTAATCAAACTAGGTCAACACTGCGGCGTCGAAGGAAGGTCTGACTGCTGCTTATGTAGGGAGGTCTTCTGATGAGCTGATGATCCCCAGGTGTGCTGAGGACTCCAGCTCAGGAAGCCCACAGCGCTCTCTGCTGGAGACAGGTGGCAGATCTCCAAATCCCAACAATGTAATCTATAAATTGTGTAACAGGGAAAGAAGATGGCAGACTATTGCTAAGAAATTAAATGCATAATTTTGGTTAACTGTAGAAGCGATATTACACATTTGTCTTTAAATGTATATGCACAGAGTTTTTCATGAAAAAATCTATAAGACTGACCAGGTGGGCCTGATTGTTCCCAGGCCCAATACAAATTCTATGCCAAGGACTGATTTTTACAGAGGTGCAAATGCCTTTCAGAAATACAATAAAAAATATCCTTTAAAAGAAAAAACTTAGAAAGATTTTTGTAAAAATTATTTTTTAAACTGACTCAAAAAGTAATTGAATTAATTAAAATTTGAATTAAAACACCTGTGTTTAAATGCTTGTTTTGTATTTCTAATATATTTTGTGTATTTTACTGTATTGTGATGTCATTTTTTAAACGTATTTTTATACCTTTCTAGGACCTGTAGTCGAAAAAAGTATTCAACTATTCACCCTAGTTAAATAAACGGAGATCAATGAATTTCACTCGGTTGGCACTTTATTTTCATATCTTTGCAAAGCGAGAACAGTCTACAGCCCTTACTGTTCTGTATTCAGGCCCGTTTTGCCTGGGTAGTGTGTGTTACCCTTTACTTACAACAATGGAAACTAGTCAGAGTCAAAACAAATTACAGACACGTTGGTTAACAGTAGCATGTTATGATTAATCCTTGAGAAAGAATCTGGCTTGTTTTGGCAAGAAGCTATGTCTGGTCTACAAACATCCTCACGCAGGAGAATCGTGTGGCCTTGCAGGTGAAACAGACTGAGTGAAAACTTTTATAGTGAGTAAATAGGATAAAGTAATATATGAAATAAGAGAAATCTAAATTTTCCAACCACAGACCCTATGATGATGCTAAAACACTTTTTGGGAGCTAATGGGGATTCAAATAAAGAATAAAGTATAAAGTTTCTGAACCTACAGTACTGCAAAGCGTCCGTCAGGCATCCTTCAAGAACATGCATTCTTATCTTATTCACAGTCATAACCATAGGTAAGAGATTGACTAATAAACTTCAGCTCAACGAAATTGTTTCCACATTATTTAATCTCTTTGATGCAGTATCTATTCATACTGGACCCATATGTCTTTAAACTTCCTTGGAAGTGGAGGTAAATAAATAAGCTGCATGCTGTATGTAACTGTACATGCCACTCCAAAACAACTTGTTTTCCCCTGTTTCATTCCCACATTGAGCCGTCCATTTCTAAAGCATGTCTTATTGGAGGAGTAAACCATTTCCAACCTAAAAATATAAACTCACTAAATTCCAACTGAAGACCATAGAGATTTGGAGGTGACAATCTTCACCAGGCCTCTTTTATGACCGTTACTCCAGATAAAAGCTCGCTTTGTGCTATCTCTCCTTTTCCTCAGCAATCATCAGCCTGTCATGATAATGACACAATGCACCAGCTTTTTTAGAAAAAAGAAAATATATTTACTTATAATGTCACTGCATTGTGGAGAGTTAAACAGGTCAGAATTTTACTTGATACATAAATAAGTCTGGAAGAGGCTTTGTAACTGCTGGCATGTCATGTTGCATGTGCACTTCATCAAGTTAACTCTAATAACAAAAAATCTATCTGTAAAGATGAGAGCAATAACGGAATCTAGAAATTAGAAAATACATAAATGACATGGCAGGATGTAACAAATTAAAGTCATCTGCTTTGGTACACTAATCAGGGAATAAAGGAGGCAGATTTACTGCGTGGCTGCAAATCACAAGTACCGCGGGCAGGTGTGGTGATTTACAGACACAGACTCATTTCAATAATGACCAAAGCAGTCACCAAGAGCAGCACAAATTAGCATAGAGTTGCAAACAAATAGACCTGTTAATAACCAGGAGGCTGTGATTCATCAGCAGCAGAGTTTGTTTCTTATAGCCGGAGCCCAGGATTTATAAGCATGAACCTGCACTTAGCACTCAGCACCTTGGCTCAGAGGAAAAAAATACCATTGTGACTTTGACTTACAGAGGAAAATATATCCTTTTACAAGAGTGGTTTAAGGTGTAATCCAATAATACAAAAACAACAGAAATGTTCAGTAATAAAAAAAAAACAAAAATACTGCTGTTGACTTTTTGACATGATGAACTGCTTAAAGAATAACAAAAACATAAAGAAATGTTATGCTATCTAACAGCTTTCTTAAAAAAACACAATTCAATGTCTCTTTGCCCCTTCATCCGCTTAATGTACAATTAAAAATGGCAAATCTTGTCTCCTTAGACAGTGGAACTAAAGTGCTCGTCACATAGATAGAGGCCAGACAGAATGCATTATTGCAGGGTTCATCTAATGGCTTCGGAAACTAGGAAACAAACATCAAACTATAATGGAAAAAAAGTGATCTGACATGAAAGTAGATGTAAATCAGAGGGTGAGGCATAGCCATCATCTTGGACCAATAAAT
Organism: Cyprinodon variegatus; assembly: GCF_000732505.1. NCBI lineage: Eukaryota > Metazoa > Chordata > Actinopteri > Cyprinodontiformes > Cyprinodontidae > Cyprinodon > Cyprinodon variegatus. The sequence goes on along the minus strand of NW_015151067.1, from coordinate 389,415 downwards.
TTGAGTGTTTTTGAATGAAGGCTTTCTGCACACTGTGCTATTTTCAGTGTTCTCCAGCAGTGTAACAATAGTCTTTGTTTACTAAGAAGACATCATCATGTTCAGTACTCAATATAAAAGATGTCACAAGTGCAGGAAATAACAACTGTGGATATAAAAGGCTTCAAAGCAGTGTTTTCATGCAACACTGACCAATTTTCTCAGGTTATCTTCAAGTCAAACCTCTTCTCCCTTATGCTTGTCATTCAAACACCCTATCTTTCAACGTTGATTGACACAATCAAACATATGTGGTTTCTCACCCAATAAAATTCACAGAATTATGTTAGTTAGGCAGAGTCATCCTTTGTTGAGGTAAAGGCAAGTATTTAAGGTGGTAGCGTTTGGGGAATTGTTTTTTCTCTTTTTAAATTCTGTAGTTTGTGTTAATCATTTTGACATAACTATGGCCTTATAAACGTCTATTAACTCATAACAGACCTGAGACTGTATTATAGGACAACATCTCAAACTCAAATAATGCAAAAAGCCAACATTCCCACCACCAAATTTGATTGAGCTCAGAACAGCCCAGTTGTTCAAGGTGAGAATCATGGACTCCATTTCCTATTGTGGGACCTATTTATTCCCTTTTTGTGCGTGTGAGTCCTGTTTTGCCAATATAGGTCTGGGAATAGATGTCTTTGGAGCTAGATGATAGCCCAACAGCTTTGCTTTCACAAGCAGACCACTATGACTTTTGCCACAAGGTTTTGGAGACTTGTACCAATACTCCACCATTGGGAGAAAAACAGCAGTGCTGCCCAAGACCAACCTCATAGACCACCCCAGGAGGGACAAGCACCCCCCCACCCCCAACCTGTTGAA
>NW_015151067.1:382905-385802 GCF_000732505.1 Cyprinodon variegatus | reverse complement strand
ATCCTTCAAGCCCCGGCTCTGGCTTTCAGTATTGTTTCATCCTTGGGCAAGAGCCTTCAACCGCGTTGGTCAGAGGGGCTGGTGGCTCCAGTGTATGGCAGACTTCTGTCAGTGAGCCCCAGGGCAGCTGTTGCTACAATGTAGCTTGCCACCATCAGTATATGGGTGAATGTCTGAATGTAGTGCACTTTGGTTAAGAGTCCTTAGATGAAAAAGTGCAGGGCTGCTAGAAGTAATTTTGAACAAGGAGTGCAGCAATTCTTTTTTTTTGGACAAAAGACCTATGAGCCTATTCAAAATACAATAAAAATAAACGAGTAAATAGATTGAGATTCCCTACTTTATCGTTATATACACTTCAATGCATTTGACTACGTGAATTTACTACTTTGCTGCCGCAAGCGGGCTACCTCTTAAATCTGCAAGCACTAGCTTGCTTGACGTTGCCATGACAGCGTAACTTCTGTAAACTTGTGTTTAGTAGGCCTCAAAATAATGAAATAAAAATCCAAATACATACAATAGTAAAATAAAAAAGCTAAATCATTTCCCAGAATATTCACAAGAAATTTATAAATTGTGCAATGTATATCTATTTTTTTTTTTCTCCCTCTTGCCAAGTACAGGCCATTTACCATTTGGTACATAAATCTATATAATTAATTGATAAAATGAAAAGGTTAAAGTCAGCAATTTATCCCCATCATTACAAATACTGCTTTAGGTTTAAGTGTAAGGTTTAGAACTAGGGATCGAACTGATTGTAGGTTGTGGTTAGGCTTAGGTATCAACCCGTTATGGTTAGGATTAGGCTTAGGGTCATAGTTAGGCTGTAGAAATGGGTTAGAAATGAATGGGAGTCAAAGGTCAAAGTCAAAAGTCCACACAAGTGGGTGTGTAGGCTTTTGTCTATGACGATATTGTTCATCATGCCGTTGAATTAGCCAGACATTCTAAAGAAGTCTGGTGGCTTTGGCCAGGAATCTAAAAATAAGTTGTCACTTGGTCTTATGGCTGGATAAATTTCCAACATTAACAAAACAATAAATGAAAAAATTACATAATCCAAACACAAAATTAACCTTGTGTCACCATGCACATGCCCACATTAGAATAGAAGCACCATTGTGAAAAAGAACAGAGAAACAAAGACTGAGCTATACAATGAGGATCAATTACAAAATGCATGAATCAGAAAAGCACAAAACAGGAAAAATGTGATTACAAAGCAAACAGTCATCAAAGGGTTTCATGGTAAAGTCAATTAAGCGTAATATAACTGGACATTTAAAGCTACTATAAAGCTACAATAGATTGATTTGTTTTAACCAAGAGAATAATCAGTCAAAAACACAAAATAAACTGCTCTCTGAATCAGTGCCAGCATAAATTTTAATATTCAGTAGTAGCCATTCAAAATTTCCCCACTTTCCTTGATGGGCCCTTGGCTGGTCTTTGGCTGGTCCCCTATAATTCCTTTTTAAAAATTAATCTTTGTACCAAAATATTCTTTCTGTTATGATCTGTGGACATTGAGATCTAAAGAGAAGCATCATCTCCTGGTCAGACCATGTAACTCAGTCAAAGGGTGGATTCAGAGTTGAAAAATATTGGGTTCATGGAGGGGATGTTGCTGGGAGCTGCAGGGAAGAGGGCTTTTATTCGGCTGGCGTTTGACTGGGAAGCGCCATTTGAATGGCTGCTACAGTATAGTCATTTGTGTGCGTTTGTGTGCATGCTGTAAATAAAGTGTAATGAAAAATTAGGAGTATGAACATTCTGTCTGTTATAATAAAAGTTTTTCTTCATTATCACATACAATGTACAGCATTTGGATGCAAGACTAAAACCATATTCAATAATTCGATGTGGAAAATGTATAGCTTTAACAACAGCAACTGTTTTTTTTTTTTTCTTAGTATCTAAAGCAGTTATCAAGTAGTTTGTGTGGATTTGCACTAACTTCCAGTGTTCATCCGTTGTGATCTATGAGCTGCTTTTGGGTGCTCAAACTTTCTTGGAAACATATTGTCAGAAGTATGACAAACCCGCTGACAATGGCTCTCAAATATGCCTGCTACATAACTTATACTTTGAAGTCCAGTCAAGGGATCAGGCAGAACATTTTAAGAAGTTAATCCCCAATTTCAGCTCAAAATGCACACCATCCTCTTAATGTTTACCGCAGAGAGGTTCTTTAATTGTCCTGATTTTACCAGTTCAAACTTACAGAATCATGCTGAGATTTTAAGGAGACCACAGGGGAGATATAGGCTCTGCTCTGAAATAAATTATGGTTGTTATGGCTGTTAATTTTTTTCAAACGCCATCATTAGCATACCTTTGAAAGGATAAAAAAGCTTTTATTTTTTCAGCTGTGACAAGGTTACAGTGCCCCCAGTATGATAGCTTAATTAAATTTTCTGTCCTTAAAGTTTTTGAGGAACGTTATGGAAATATGGTCTTAATTACACCCCATTTCAAGTGTCATTGAAAAAAGAAAATCCTCAGTGATTTCCCTCCCAGCTTTTTTCTGCCATAAATAAGAAAACTTGGAAATTTGTTTGGAAAAATCTTTTCCTGCCGCTGAAACCATTTCCTTCTGGCTTTAAGCTCGTCCTCTAAGAAAGATTTTAAATGAATTATACGCTCTTTGGCTCAATAAACTGTAAAGATAGCTATCCCTACTTGTTTGCTTATTAGCACTTTCAATGTAATGATATGAATACAGTGCGAAATCAATCGCCAGTGTCGTTTGGAATAACAGAAATGCTGTAAGAGTGACTCCTACACTTTCTTCATTTTTGAAAATTTCAGACTTTTTTCTGTTTTTGGAAAAGTATTAAAGTACAATACAAATGAAATAAATGAAAATAAAATTAGATATTTCATCAGGT
>NW_015151067.1:369311-382424 GCF_000732505.1 Cyprinodon variegatus | reverse complement strand
TATATATATATATATATATTTTTTTTTTTTAAGGTGCGCATCTGGTAAAGAATAGAGACCTTTCAAAAAAAATAAAAAATCAGGTTGAAAGACTTTGATGGGGGTGGAAGTGTGATGACCCAGGGCTTCTTTGCCATTTCAAGACCAGAATGATTTTCTGCAACTGATGGAACCAGTAACTCCACTCTCCACCATGAAAGAGGACAGGTCAGGAAAGGGTTAGAATATTTGTTCTTCAGTTTTTTTACATTAGGCAGAATGTATAGCAGAAATAAAAAAAGAAAATCTACCACTGAAGTAGTGAAAATCATTCTATTACAATCGATAAGATGTTTATCACAAAGGCTTGATAGTAGCTGCAATCACAAATTGGAAAATAAAACAAATAAAAAAAAAAAAGTCTTGAATTAAGGATTCAATTATTTCTTTCACAGATCCAGAATGGCGATATAGTTTGTCTTTACTCTGGTAATCGTTATTGTTAATTTTGCCTCACATATTTATGGTAGTTTTATATGCCAATTATTTAGCATGTGTAACATTAGGGGGTAGAAAAAGAAAAACAAAACAAGAAAAATGTAATATAACAAATTATTTTTCTCAGAACTTCACATTTCACTGATAGACCACTGCTCCAAGAGAAGAGTTGGATAAACCCAAACTCAAAAAAACTGATAAGCATTTGGTCATTATAATAGAAGAAAAAATCTCTGGCTCTCCGTCAATGCTCTTGTCATTGTAATGTTTTCCTATAAAGATTAAATAATTGAAATAATGCAAAAATTAGATGATTATTAATTGAATTACTTTTGGGGAATGTTGGGGTAGTAGTTAGAGCATTGCGCTTGTTCTCTGAGAAGGTTGCAAGTACCCGGTTCGATCCCCAGAAACTCCACTCTTGGTTCCTGACCAAAACCCTTAACCCCATGTATGTAAAACCTGATTTACACACATTTGATTATTAAAATGACAACATGGGTGTATTGATCATATTTTACCTTTGTGGTTAAGCCATGTTCAGAAGCAGTCAATGTTCCTGAGTTTTTCCTGACGTTGATGTAATCATTAGAAAACTAAAGATAATTTTAAATAAATGAGTGCCAAGGGTTGCACTTATATGTTCAAAGAAGAAAATTAACAAAACATTCTAACTCTTTCTAATGCTTACAACAAAGCAGAGGTTTCAGATCTTTTTGGGGAGCAGAGAGCCTTATACCACATATGGAATCAATGCAATAATTTGTTTGATTTATCAAGTTCCTCTTTTGAGTGGCAGTGCTGTAATGTCCAATACTTTCTCCTAAATGCACATCTCCCCACTTGCACATCTCTCCTGGCTGGATGAGCTGAGGTTAGGCATTTTTGAGCACCCCTTGAGAGGCTGATGCCCCAATTTGGAGGGACCCAAAGAGTTAGGCAATGGCCGATAGCCTCACTGGGTCGCAGAGACATGATGATCTGTGGTCCTCCTAGGGTATTGCTCCTCTTGGTCCTTCTGTCTTCTTATAGCGCATATTCAGCGATAAGTCTAAGCACCCCAGATTCCAATATATGTCTTTTTATGCGTTTTGTAATTATTGCTGTGTATTCCATCAATTACAGATTGTCCTCTGAGGCAACTCCTCAGAAAAGTACCTAAAGGATTTTTCTCTTCTGTCCATACATGATCTGGTTACACAGACTTAAGCAACGTTTCCATCTTTACATCCATATCCATCTTACAGATATAGCACAAATCATTCTAGTTTGATTACTTTGCTATTGACTTTACATGTTTAATGAAATGCAATAACTTTATTTCCTCTTAATTTATAGGTAAAGAGCATTTTTATGTCTTTTTTTCTATTTTAAGAAGGAACAGGTCTGGCATTAATCAATGATGTACTTATGATTAATGTTCTTTGCATTTTTCATATGGGCAAAAAGAATTAACATGTTTCTCCAGTTGATTACACCTTTGGGTGATGAATACTCTTTTCTCCTTCATGATCACAGTGGCTCTTGAAGGCATGCAGGATGCTCCATTGCTGGTTTCTTAAAGAAGATTCACTTCCCCTTTTTCTACGTTTGACTGAGGTGACACATGCCTTCCCCTTTTGCTTCAGACAGTTAGTTAAGGCATTAGTGGTAATACTTTGTTCTCTATAAGGCTTACCTCCTCTCATTTAACATTACTTAAAGCAGCAAGACTTTTAATTTATGCAGATCATTCCTCATTATATAAGTCTGCGACAAGTACTGAAGAATTTGAAACTAAATTGAACCAGGCATTAGTTTTATTCTGGATTTCACATACATTTGTATAAAATATAACTAAAACCAAAGCAATGGTGACTGGGTCAAAAATTCAAATAAAAACAAATCCAGTTTTATTTTAGAATGAATGTTTATCTCTAGTGGAGTAAGCTGAAGAAGCAAAACTTTTAGGCATTACTCGAGACAACACAATGTCCTGGGAAAAAAAAATCACACACTGTAGATATTTTTTTTTACTAAAACAGGACAGAGGCTATCTTTAAAAAGAGGTATAGGATGATGGATCTTGACAACAAATTTAAGAGGTTAAACACAACCACAAACCAAACAGTTCATTTGGTGCTATCAGTTATTAAAAAAACTATTACCAAATTGATGCTGAGTTGGCTAAATTTGCTGTTAGTACAGGATAGAACAATTATTATTATCCCTATTTTAAGTAAATACACATATAAATAAAATATAGCCTAAACAAATTATCTTTAAGACTTTTAGCCTCATCAACAATAATCTTACAGTAGGTTCAGACCAAGGTTCACACAAACAAAAATATTTGATAAATTTTCTAAATCAAAATGGTTTCTTTCACCTCTTTATAATTTTGATGTCTGTTCTTCATGGTTTTATTTCCAGTGCAAATCAATACAACTCAAAAATAGTTTTTAAACATTTCACAGATTTATTAAAGATTTCTTCAACACAAGATAGGTAGAAATCCAACAGAAAATGTTTCCTGGAATAGGTCTCTCTGCTTTCTAGTTTCTCAAATGCAGATAGAGCTAATGGTATTAAATAGTTTAGTAAAAATACAGACAAGTGTGATTATTTGGATATGAATTACGACGGCTTTATCGTGATTTTCAACAATGCTTGACAATCTACATTTCAACACATCTGGTGTGTCAGTGTAAACCCTATTAATGCCCTCTGAATCGCTGGCTAACTCAAACTACAAAGAAGTCAGTCAGGGCTAAAATTAAAGTTCAAAGGGCAGCGACTGCAACTGCAAATTTAGAAAAATCAAATATTGGCACTGCCAGTCGGCCCTGTTTCGGAAAATTACATGTCACGGTGGGGAATTAAAAGTCAAAACGAAAATCTGAAGGCTCTGATGCCTAGGACCTTGATCAAATATTGATTGTCGTTGTTGAAGTTGAAACTGGACAAAAATCCCCCAATCCATGCAGTGGTATACAGAGGACATGGGCCTCTGTGATTTAAATATAATTTCCTTGAGTGAGATTAGTGTGTCCTTCAAGCCCCGTCAGCTCCTCCTGAAAAGAACCTGCCAGAGGAAGGAAGTGAGGAGTTTAATTTGCAACTTGCTGCTCCTCTTTCATTTCCACATTGCTGGTTCACCCAAAACCTCTCAGAGACAGAGACTCCAAAATGAGTAATAGCACACTGGCTATGGATTCATCGGCTCAGATACCACTAGGTATGAAAGGTAAAAATTATCGCAACCAAAAGCATCTTTTAAATAAGGCAGATTTACAATTCAAATGGAAGCATTTCCTGGTATAATTTCTTCTGCCCCAAGAAGTTGGTTTGAAATAGTAGCAGAATAATACAGTATGTTTTACAGTGAACAATTTCATATCTATCTATCTTTCATATCATAATGCAACAAGGATCAGTGACTTTACTGGAATTTTAAGTGACAGAAAAATCTAGAATCAACCATTGTAAACCTAAAAAGTAAAAGAAAAAAAAGTTTAAACCTAATAGTTTAAAGGTATAGTGGAGGACTTTCACACATTTTTAAAAGACCTGATCTCTCCACTTAAAAAAAATGCGCATGCAAAACCCTGTATTCACTCCCGACAGGGAACGCCTAATAAACATGTGCAAGAGCGTGCAAAAGTCAATTTCTCCTTGTGCACGCTCTGTTTAAAAGTTGCTGTTTGCATTGCTCATGACGAGAACGTAGGACCTTACGTAAACATATTGCCAGAATGGTTGACCAATAGAACATCCTGCACTATACCTTTATTGGAAAACATTTACAGCCCCTTGCACTCCAAAACATTTAATAAAATGACAGTGTAATCATCTCTTTTAGCAAGTCAACCTTTTACTGATTTGTACTCAGTGACGTTATGAGATGAGCCGAGGCTTCGAGGCGCGTGTAGAGTAATGGAGGGGGCGTTTCCCCGAAGCGCATTTCGAGGCCACCTCAAGGTCCCCAGCCTCTGCCTCCTCCTCGGAAGGCATGGCACTGGGATTGAGGAGATCCTCAAACACCCCTTGCACCGCCCGCCAACATCCCTAGTGGAGTTCGGCAGCTCACCACCCATACTGTAAACAGTGTTGGTGAAGCACTGCTTCCCCCTTCTAAGGCGGCGGACAGTTTCCAGAACACTTTTGAGGCTGACCGATAGTCTTCCTCCCCAGCCTCTCTGAACACCTCCTAGACCCGAGTTTTTGCCTCTGTGGCCACACAAGCTGCAGCACGCTTGGCCTACCGGTACCTCTCAGCGGACTACGGAGTCCTACTAGGAAACAAGGCCAGGTAGGCCTCCTTCTTCAGCTTGATGACATCCATTACTTCCGGGTGCAACCATCGGGTTCGGGGATTGCTTTCACGACAGGCACCAGAGAGTTTACGGCCACAGCTACGACAGGGCTAAATCCAAATATCTCAAATTCGTAAGGCTGCTTGAGTCATAATGGAAATGCCTCTGTAGAAAGCATAAGTGTTAGAAAGGAGTCAAAACTAGGAAGCATGCTGTTTAGTGAAAATGTAGTTACAATGGGTCTTCTGATGTCTCTAGCTCCATATAGCTTGGAGCTATATAGTTACCCAAAATCCTTTACATGACAGAACAGAAAAATACATTGTTTTGTGAGCTGTACTCTGTGTGATAAATGCCAATGGATACATTGCATTGGCATATATTTCTGGTTTTAAAATAAAAAGCTATAGCCATTTGCTACATTTGTTCAACTTATGTGTTTTGTGGGTCTTTTTCAGAAAGTTGTGATCTGAATTTCACAGAAGTCTCATAGATATGAAAAAATGAAAAATCTAGCAGCCTGCTAGAGCTATTGAGCTCTAGCAGGCTGCAATCTCCCGTAAATCTCATTTATCCCTTTTATCATGTAAATTCCCTATTAGCACTTTTCATTCTGACTTCAAAGCTAAATATCTGCGCAAGCCTCCTTGCTGACCTACCTGTGATAAGTAAAAAAAAAAACATATAGTTCCTCTATTTTTCAATTTATTTTGATTTATAGCTGCATATATTGATGTGCAGCAAATACTGAACAGTGGCACATTCTCTGCTGCAATGAAGGTAGTAATAAGTTGGTTATTCAAGCTCCAGAGAGTCAGCGGCATCTTTCAGTTGTTCCAATTGAGAGACTGTTGTCGGAAAATTTTTATTTCTTTTATTTCAAATATTAATTTATCCTATTTACTAGGGTGACCATATCTTCATTTGGAAAAACCAGGACACCTTGGAGCGGGGGGGGGCGGCGGCGGCGAGGGGGATCTCTGTTCCCATGCATAGAGATGTCTGTGGCATGCACTCACTTAACATAGGCCTACGTAATCCTACAATATCATGATATTTACAGTTGATTCATCAAAAATGCTTTTCAGTAAAAGTCAACAGCAATAACTCCAATAACAAATGATAATTTTATTCAAAATGTATTAAATAATGTCTCATCTAAATATCCCTAACTTAACAATAGAAGTTAACAATAACTCTCAACTCCCAATAACACATGATACTCAACCTCAGTAATGAACGCAATAATATCTGTTCTGTAGGCTTTTGAAGAAAATATGTGCCTGCTTTGCACACTGTGCACAAGGCCTCCCATTTGTCTTGACTCGGTCTGAAAGCGGGGAAACTCTTTTGTAAATCGTCGGTAAACATACATTTGCACTTTGGCATGTTGTTGGCGTACTGACAGCCACGCTATCTATCTTCTGATTAAGAACAGGGCTGCCAACACTAATGTGGCTCAGGGATTACGTCACACTCAGCGCCGTGCGCAGTGCCCTAGTGCCTGTAAATTTAATGGTAATTTAAAAAACAGGACATTTCCCCACTTTCTAAAAAAAAACCTGGGAAGCCCGGGACAGGAGGTGAAATACGGACATGTCCCGGGAAATACGGACGTTTGGTCACCCTACTATTTACTCACTATAAAAGTTTTCACTCAGTCTGTTTCACCTGCAAGGCCACACAATTCTCTGCATGAGGGTGTTTGTAGACCAGACATAGCTTCTTGCCAAAACAAGCCAGATTCTTTCTCAAGGTTTATTCATAACATGTTATTGTTAACCAAAGTGACTGTAATTTGTTTTGACTCTGACTATTTTCCGTTGTTGTAAGTAAGGAGGAAAGAATGCTGCTCAGGCAGAATGGGGCTGAATACTGTGCCATAAGGGCTGTATGATTAACTCTTCTCTCTTTGCAAAGATATGATGAATAAAGTGCAGACTGAGTGAAATCCATTGATCTCTATTTATTTAACTAGTGTGAATAGATTTTTCCCACTACAGAGTTTCAGATTTTGAAGTGAACCACCAAGAACAGGGAGCAACAGAGATGTTGAAGATTCAAGAGATCTTGAATCAGATCAACCGTGATCTAGGTACATCTGACTCCACAGTTTTTGAATATCCAATAATCAACTGTTAACTAACTTCACAGTGGTAGAGAATCTGCTCTGCTTTGCTGCTGAAAAAAATGCACCTGGAGAAGAACTGTAAATAAAATCTGCAATGTATTATTTAAATATTTTTAGTTAATTGCAAAAAATTCAGTGACATCCATTCGTGGCTTTCCTGCTGGTATCAGAATCATGAACAATTCTAGGTCAGAGTTTGTTTGTTTTTTTGCGTTTTTCTGCATTAGATAGACACATTCACATTGATGCATGCAATTGTGGATGGATGGATGGATGGATGGATGGATGGATGGATGGATGGATGGATGGATGGATGGATGGATGGATGGATGGATGGATGGATAACATCATTATTTAGAGCAGTGTTCTTGAATAGTAAGTAGCTAATAGCATTCAATTGTCAACCACTGTGTTTATATTATTATTGTAACAGAATTATAAATAGCAAAAATAAATCTCTACAATGAAAACAAAATTGAAATTGCAGGTTGGCTTTCGGTGATGTTCGGTTCAGCAATTCCCCAATTACATTATAGGGCTAGTAGTTCAGGGGTTATTTGCATTGCAACAGTGAATGTTAGCAAGGTGAAATAAGCAAGGTGCACAAACTTGCAGAAGGGAGGGGGGCTTGCAAGAACACCTGAAACTCTTGGGACTTGTCTTTTTAACCTGTGTCCATGCTGCATAATGACATCCATAAGGCTGAAGGCAGTCCAGATTCAGCACAGCAGTTTGCACCACCTTTCCTACCTAGGATACTGTGTTAACTGTTGTTCCCATGAAAGATGAAAGGATAAGAGGAAGGAAAGGGAGGTAGGAGCATCGATATATGTAATTTGGATTGAAACAAATTGTCCTGACTCTTTGTATAATCTAACTCAGATTCCTTGAAGCAGAGGCTAAAAGGTATAGGACATCAGACTTCAAGGGCTGGAAATGAAGAACCCTGATCTAGAGAGAAATATTTTTACCCCTTTTTTTGGAGTACTGTATTATGACAAAAAAAATGCATGCAGAGCAAAAAAAAAAAAAAAATGTAGTTCAAAAATAACAAATGAGTGTTGAAAAGACAAACACTCAAAAAACATGCAAAGGAATAACTCTGCAGAAGGATATTTCAGCTTTTTTTTATTCCTCCTCCTCAAGTAATTCAGTTCACACAAATTAAGGATTTCTTTTTTTCTTATTTCTTTAATCTAATCTACAATATTACCTTAAGTTCATGGAAAACATTTTCTTAATATTACATTTGCCCTCTTTTTTTAATAGCTGTAGACAAAGAGGACCTCCCACATTAGCTTCTTATCCTGTGCGTGGAAAAATCTTTCTAAGAGAAATATATCAACAGAAATAAGCCTTAAGCCTTGTTCTCATGAGACACTTATTATGTGTGGAGCTTAGGTAATTAATGAACTGTGAACAACCTCTGTGCTTTGTGAATTGTACTATAAAATAAGAAAATTTAACCATCAGTGACCTGGATACAGTTCTATATTTATCACTGAATGACTTGCTTTGATTCACCACGTGGCTCACAGCTTTGAGATTGAAAAAATTTAATGAACTTGAATAATGCAACATAAAATACTGTTTCTAAAAAAAATGTTTTTAGCCAACCAAACTATGTCACTAAATAAAAAGGAAAATTTTTAATGCTGAAAAGGAAAAGAGTCAATCTTGTGCAAATAGTCAGATCCGATGTGCTTTTTTTCCCTCTTTTACCCTTGTGTTATTTCTAGGATCCCTCTTGTCAGTCCAAAAAAAAGGGTCATAAGAATTCAATAAAACAATACATACCCATGAAAGCCTTCGGATTTTTACGACTCATGAAAAATTTCCATCATCTCCACTACCCTAGCCGCTTATGATGCCAAAGAGTTGTCAGATCATACAAGAGTAGGATGCCCTATTGACATTATTTTTGAGATACCTTGCAAAATTATTGATGCTTTAGAATTTATTTTTATGTTTTCACATTTCATTGATATTTAATACAACAGATAAACAATAATCATAACTAAGTCAAGGCCATAACTAATGTATATTTGTTATGAACATAGCAGATTATAGTTTGTAAGACAAAAATCTAAAAAAGTGTGCTCAGCATTTGTATTCATGACCCTCAACTCCTCTATCCCTAAAGAAAACCTAGCAGCCCATGAGAAGGGGTTTACAGTACAAGCTGGTCTTAAAACAGTATCCCAAGCTTTAAAGATCTTATGGAACTCTGGATTTTTTATCAGATAAATATGGAAAGTGTAACACAACTGTAAATTTACCAAGGTATGGCTCATTGTAACTCTGGAGGAGCTGAAGAGAAGTGGAGTGTACACACACTCAATTCTGAATGAATCTGAGCTATTTCTTATTTATTTCTTCATTTATTGAAAATTTAAAACAAAAATAGTGAGCTAGTAGACTTACCTCAACATAATAGAAGGAAAATGTTGTAGTGAGGGTATAAAAATTATTCATGCAACACATTCTGAGTATGAATGTATACATCATTCCAAAAAGTCAATTGGATTGTTTTTTTTTATTTGGAATGAAAATCTGCACCAGCATAATGTGTACCTCATTTTTACATTAGATCCATGTTTCATTTTCTTTTTACAGTTATGTATATTTTATGTTTGTTAAATAAAATTATGGAAGAAAAATACGATGAAGCATCCAAATGTCATGTAGGAAAAACAGAACAAGTTCAATATCTGCATGGTTGCAAGTCTTTCCTCATGCATTGACAGTCATATAACATTTCTTTACCTCATGTCTCTATAAGTGTCACTCTGTTAACTCCATTTTAGTGTGGCATGACTGAAGCAGAAATGGAGCTTAAATGACCAAATAAATGTCAGAGCTGTCTGAACGAACTAAGCCTTTTAAGGAGAAGTTGGGGCATTTTTCTTTTTAATGTACAAAAAGCTTTTCCGGATTAAAAGCCACAAGCCTGTTCCTGTTTTCATCCACAATATGTGACACTGAGCCATTCACTAAACTCTTTCCACACCACTGGAGGCTGTCTGTGGTTGGCATTTGGGGACCAGGAGCGGAAAACAGGCCAAAACTTTCTTCTGTTTATTTAAAAACATTATGTTCCTCCTTTTTCCATACCCCGATTTATTATTCTTCAAGCAAATGAAAATATAACTGAAAGTAAATGGTGCAGGTGTTTCCAAATTAGTTGTCTTAACAAAAAAATGGGTACAATAATGATGCAGTTTTGACATTTTACCCTGAATGTTTGAGAGTGCAATACAGTACAATGTACTCCCAAAAATTATAAGATGTCTAGCAAAATGTAAAAGAGAAAGATAAAAGTCTTTGAGTGACTAAATGAAAAGCCACCATAAAAGATCTAAAGCAACACCTGGGTGTAAAAGAGAAATGAAGATAAATGCAAATACTTCTAATGTGCACATTTTCTCTGCAAAGCAATCATTTAGCTGGCATGTGGTAGAATTATTCACAGATCTATGCACAGAGATATTCACAGTTCCACTTTTAATCTACCTTACGATCAGTTGATCAGGACAAGCAATGGTGCAACTTTCCTTCTTAAATCCTGTCGAAGCAGCATTAATTACATCCCTTTTGGTATCCCTGGTTCAAATGTCAATATAATTCTGCGGATTTTAGGCCATGGGGCCGCTTTAAGAAGCAGCTTTAACAAAGTCAGATTCAAATTCGCAACTCTAAATTTATCTAGTTTCACAATATTTGCTGTGAATTAGTTCCACAAACTCCAAGTATGTCTACTCAGAGTTGAACACGAAAGAGGTATGAAAAGCCATTTTCAGTGGGGCCTCAATACATCATGACAACAGGCACCAGGAAATGCCTATTTCAACGCAAGGGAACTAGATATTCTAATGCCAGACATCCCAAGTTCCAAAAACTCATTTCAGGGAGATGCTTAACAAATTTCATGTCATGCAATTCTCTTAATATATTTGAATCCCTTGCCCTGTTTTTTATTTCATGCTTCTCCGGGCCCCCATGAAAACACGCTGGCCCCCTCCTTGCCCCCTGGTACATTTGGTCAAGAACCGCCACGGTTCCTCACCTTCACTAGAAGTGGATATACTTTAGTATATTCTGCTGTAAAATTAGTCCTACATTTTCAGGGTTTTTTAACTCGAGGATGCAACCTCTGCCGTTTCACAAGATGCCCAGCTTTGAATGGTAACTAGGTGAGAGTAACACTTATCAGACTGATCCAATCAGCTCTCTGACAACCAGTTGCCTGGAACTCTGGTTGAACAGAGCATCGCTTTGGACAGATACGCTGCCCAGGTTTCACAAGCAACCTCCTCCCCACATCCCGCTCTCTCTTGTTGTTCCCGCGCAATAGAAGTAGTTCTTATCCGCACATGGTGCACAATTTATTACCTGCCCGCTCTCACTCGCATTAAAAAACATGACCTCCCATAGTCTAAAATCTGGGATTTATCCGACTCGCGGGCATCCGTTAACAACTATCGATATCAGGGAGACTCCCGGAACTTCCGGGAGACTTAGGATGTCTGTAATGCTGAAATGAAAAAAAACAACAAAAAAAAACAATTGGAGAATCTGTTTAAAGGACAGAGAAACAGTGCTACAGCTGGAAAGGAGAGGAAGATGGTGAAGAAGAATATTTCTGCTCGAGTCAATGCGTACATTTATATGAAGTGGGTATGGCAGGCTGTTTTAACATGTATTAAAAGCTCTCTCCTTTCTGTTGTTCCCTTTGTAGATCACTCAGATAAGATCATTCCTGGTCAAAGTCACATTTTTACTGTATTGATAAAGGTATAAATTAGATTTTTGTAGCACAAACTGAATTTCAGAGATAAAAAAAATGCTAAGTTGTATCAGTAATAATTAAGTTATATATATCTAGAAATGTTTACGTATTTTCAGTGAAATTTCTGACATTTATTAGCCTGAATGAATGTGTATTTAATGTATCTGGAATACATTTCTTCATAGTCAAAATAATACAAATAATGACTTGTAAAAACATGAATATGGAAATCTAAAATTCATTTCTAGACATCCAGAATGTTTATTCTAGAAGGGAAGCATGCCATTTTGTTTGAAGTGGTCCTTTTGACAAGTATTTATTTATTTATTTACTTTTTTTAAGATATCAGGAATAAATATTCAGTCAAATTAATTAATATCAAAACAGCTTGCTTNATGGAAATCTAAAATTCATTTCTAGACATCCAGAATGTTTATTCTAGAAGGGAAGCATGCCATTTTGTTTGAAGTGGTCCTTTTGACAAGTATTTATTTATTTATTTACTTTTTTTAAGATATCAGGAATAAATATTCAGTCAAATTAATTAATATCAAAACAGCTTGCTTGTTGTAGCCATGACAACATTATGGGTTTGGCAGCTGCTTTTGACATTACCATTCCAATAACTGGCTGTTTTTAGCGGTCATCAGTCCCTTACAATGGCTTCAGAATGTGCCAATTAATTAAAGGTGCAGTAGGAGATCTTGGAAAAAGATTCCATCAAGCTATATTTTTGAAGATACACAACCATGCCTTTCCCTTCAAACGCCTCAAAACCGCGACACATGAACGCAAATGCTGTCTGTAGTGTGTCTAGAGCAACAGGAGCAACAGCTGGCAGGGAGACAGGCAGCACTGATGATGCAGAGCGCCATTATCACTCCCCTGAACCAGTTTATTAATGCGTAAATTAACTTAAAATGCTGGAATCTAGCACATTTTAGCTTTTATTAACCTGGTGCCTGCAGTTTGGACCGGGCCAGAGGCTGCTGTTGAATGGGATTTATAGTGACAACGCACGGGGGGCAGGATGATAATCTGGATGAACTGACTGCACTAACAATGTTTTGAGGTGGACTTTCTCACTTCAAAATAGATTCAAACTTCTTTATTCCCAGTCAGAACTAAACTTGTACAAGCATCAAAAAAATTAAGCAGCACACATGTTTTTGCAGCTCTTGCTACTTTAGGTGTGAATAGGGTGACCAGACGTCCTCTTATTTGTCCTCTTTTTCCCAGACATGTCCTACTTGCCATCTCCCACGAGGAGGTGGCAAGAAAGACTGCCACAGCTAAATACCTACAAAGAGTAAGGCAGGTCCTGAAAAGTCAGCTGAATGGGAAAAACAAGATCCAAGCCATCAACACATATGCATTAACTTTTTAAATATACCCCGCTGGTATAATAAACTGGCCAAAGG
>NW_015151067.1:365191-366559 GCF_000732505.1 Cyprinodon variegatus | reverse complement strand
GTGGTGCCAGTGGTAATTGGAGCACTGGGGGCTGTGACCCCCAAACTGGGAGAGTGGCTAGAGCAGATTCCAGGGAAAACATCAGAGGCCTCTGTCCAGAAGAGCGCAGTCCTAGGAACAGCTAAGATACTGCGCAGAACCCTCAAACTCCCAGGCCTCTGGTAGAGGACCCGAGCTTGAGGATGACACATACCACCCCACGAGGGGTGAGAAAACAGTTTATATATATATATATTTTTTTTTTTTATTAATGTACAGGGTCTCTCAAGTTCTGATAATTGCAGTGGCAGCACAGCTAGTAGACGAGATGTGTTATTGAATGTAATAACATTCACATTGTCAAGTTCATTTTCAAATCAATGCTAGTCTTCCTTGAAAAGACCAAGGAAGAAATTAAATGTTGGCTCAACTCGTTTCATTATTTTGTTTTAGAGGAGTTTGGGGGGTGGTGGCTTGGTCGTTAGGGCATAGAGCATGGAATCCTGAGGTTGTGAGTTTGAAAACCCCTCTAATAGAGCGGTCACTCTTGCTCTCTGAGCAAGACCTTTAACCCCTGATTGCTCACTGGGAGCCCCACGATGGCAACCCACTGCTCCCAAAGGGGATGGGTTAAAGGTAGAGGTACATTTGTCCAATGTGAGATCTATAAAGTTCAGTTATTATTGCAGCTTGAAACCCTTAAAACCAAAATACAAACAAACAATGTACAATTGGAATGCACTTTTATCCTTGTCTCTTAGGTAAATAAAATGTTAGCATTTTAAAGCAAAGTATTTATTATAATTTGCAGAAATAAATAAATTAAATAAATTGAACCTGTTGAAAAATGTATTCAGTTCATTGGTTCGGTCCAGACTTCCATCTAGCTGATGGTTCTTCTGCTTAAAGCCTGTGATTGTCTTCATCCCTGACAAGATATCTCTGATATTGCTTGGCTGGAGTCTGCTTTACAGCCTCTTCCTGTATGCCTTGACCTTAAGTTGCTTATGTATACTCCTCATTAATCTCCCTTCTTAAATGCTTACATTTTTCTTGTTATGCATTTGCTTCAGGTCACTTGTGACCCATGCTTTATTATTGTTACTGTTTTGGTAGTGATGGTGTTATATACACAGAAGTTTATGTAGTCAGTCACACACTCAGTCATCGGATTGATGAATGGGGCTGACACAGTGTATCCTAGTCTGTGGCCTTAACTATCTCACTTTGGGTGCTCAAAGCAATTGAAGCTGGAACTGGGGATGGATGTCATCTAAAGCTCTTTTTCTAAGCTGAACATACATAAGCAATTTGAGGATGGACTTTAAAATATGTTTATATATATATATATATATATATATATATATATATATATATATATATATATAT
>NW_015151067.1:354055-364633 GCF_000732505.1 Cyprinodon variegatus | reverse complement strand
GATTGTTTACTACTGGGGATTGTTTACTACTGTTCCTCTCTCATCTCCTTGTTCCTGCTCTTCATTTCTAGTTCCTCCTTTTCAACACAGCAGGTACTTGCAGAAGTGGTTGATGCATTTTTTTAGCTCTAGAGATTAACAAGCTACTTACGGGTATGAAAAAATTAACCTGCTTAGGTTGCTGTGGTTATGCGTCATAACAAGTATCCAAAAAGAAAAAAAAATATCAGTAAAATCTTTCCAGTTTCACATAATTCAAGACCAGAAGCAGAAAAAATATATATCAGAGAAAAGGAACTGTGATTCACACACAGGGAATTTAAAGTTCTCTTAAAAAGAATATCAGAGTCAAGATACGTAGCAGAGCTACTCCTTAGGAAGCGCAGCTACAGTTAAAGTAAACACTACTAATAACGCATTAGAACCCCTTGATAACAAACATCTTCATATTGTGGTTATTTCTCTAGTGATAAACGTTTGATAAACTCTCAGACTAGGAGGATAAAGAATAACGTAGACATGCCACAGGAGCTGCAAATTGCCTTAACAGTGGCATAAATTATGGCTGGCCCACAACACTTATTGCAGTTTATGAAACATTCTTAACCAAAGGCTTAAAGGTCTATCCTGCACTTCCTGTGAACCGAGGCCTAAAAGAGTAAATGCATGAAATGGATGAATAAGTAAACATACACTCAGCTTGATATTCTCTGTACACACCCACCTTCTTTCATATTGTTGGGACCAGCTTCAAACAAGGTGAGAAGATATACCCTTCCCGACTTCAAAAGTGCATTTGATATCCCAAGCTGGACATTTTGCGCATAAATAATAGATTCTGTGATTTTTATTATTTAAAAACGAATGGGGTCCCTTCTCCCTCCTTTTCTTTGTGGACAGTTTGCTATTCATCATCTTTAAGTGCAGGCAGACCCCAACAGCAACGAGGCAATAGTCTGTAATAAAAGCCCATACTAGCAATGAATATGCTTTTGGAAATATTGTAGATTTTTTTATCCAACACCATCAATACAGAAGTAAAAAGTAATTCCTGCTTTTACTCTACATCTACAACACCCCTATTTATTCCCTTGTATCCATACATTTTAAACTTATTAACCCTCTTTATCATTGATTCAAAACTATATCTAAGCATTCAAAAATCACATTTTTCTTTTATCAAAACATTCAGACTATACAGAATATAGAAATATGAACACCAAATAACTGGTTAAGAGAGTACAGAAGCACTTGTACTTCCTGCAGAGGATGAGGAGAGCGGACCTGCCCCCACCATTCCTCAAAACCTTCTACAGAAGCACCATAGAGAGCATTCTGACAGGTTGTCTCTCTGTGTGGTGCACTGCCTCAGACTGGAAGAACATGAGAAAAGGGGTGAGGAAAGCGGAGAGGATCATTGGGGCCCCTCTTCCCTCGATTAAAGATATTTTATCCCAGCTCTGCATGTCCAGAGCTCGTATCTTCATCAGTGACCAATCACACCCCAACCATGGACTTTTTTCCCTGCTGCCCTCTGGGAAGAGGCTCTTCATAATCATGGAACAACTTTTTCCTTCTTGCCATCTGACTGTTAAACTCTAAACTGGACTCTGCATCAACCATGCACACAAACTGAACTTCATTGCTGTTTTGTTTTTTGCACCATAATGTTTTTGCAATAATAACATTCATTCATTCTTCATTACACTTTTATTTATAAAAACTGTTGATTTTTTGTTTGTTTTGCTTCTTCTTGCATTGGCACTGTCATGAAGCGGTGTTTGTTTGGAGGACCCAAATGCAGAGACCAGTTGGTTCACAGGACCAGGGGCAGGAATCAAAATCCAACAGAAAACAACAAACGCACCAGAACCAAGGAGACATCAGGGGTAAACCAAAACTCTAGGAGCCAAGGAGAGACGAGGAAGGCAGGCAGATGTTTGACGAGGATCCAGCAAACAGGAACTGAAGAGGGAGGGATTTTAAAGGGGACAGAGACAAAGAGAGGGCTAACGAGGGAATTGAAAACAGGTGAGGGCAGAGCAGGGAAGGGAAAGAGGACACTAGAGGGCAGCAGAGGACAACAAATGGAAAACCAAGAAAAAAAAGGAACTAACAAACCAAGACTCTGACAGGCACATCTTGTTAGGAAACCAGTTTGTGTGGGTTGTGCTTTTGTTTGTTTTCCCTCCACCACCAGGTGGTGCCTGGTTCTCGTTGGTCTCCTCACACACCTGCGGATGGTTGCCTCATTACCGGAGGACTCTTAAGCTGCTGACTGCCACTACCTTGACGCCAGAGTGTTTGCAAGTTTTTGGGAAGTCATCCTGCAAACTGGATTTTGTACCTTCTCCCCCCCTGGAAGGATTTTCTGAGCATCAAACTGAGCTGAGGATTCAAACTGGTGGTTTGGATCTACTTTTCCCCAAGGATTGATTGGGCTTCTCTCTGAGCAGGGGATTCATCTCCACAAGAAACCATTCAGGTACCGCAGGAAATCTAAGTGGCAGTCAGCTCCTCCATTCCTCAAGGAAACACCTCAACCTGGTTAAACCCTTTCCGCCCTCCCATGAACAAGTCTTTCACTGGAACAACCCACACCGACTAGATTCAATGAAAGACACCTTTTTCTGGAAACGTGAGTCCTGTTGCCTTTATTCCCTTCTCAAAATCAAAGACACAAATTTCCCACTGAGCCTGAACTAACCGCAGAATCTTCCCCTTCACTTTTCAGTCCCGGTTCGACAGTGTTCAGAGCAGCACTGGACTCCTCTCTACCAACTCACAATAAACCTGTTAAATCTTTCGCTGGTCTCTCTGTTTTGGTTTTCTGCATGTGGGTCAGATCTTTGGATAAATCAAGACACATCTTATGACTAATGCACTTTAAATTTTAACATTGTTTATTTCAACTACAATCTCCTTGCAAATTCTTCCCCGCACCACGGAGAGTTACACCCTGGACTCACTGCAGTTTGACTACCCACCCAACATCGCCATAGAGGATGGCATCATCTCCCTGCTACAGCGGGTGCTCACCCACCTAGAGACCACTTGGAGTGCTGTTAAAGTCATGTTTTTGACTTCTCCAGCACTTTCAACACCGTCAGACCAGTACTGCTGAAGAGGAAGCTGAAGAATGCTGGAGTGGACAAACATCTGGCTGCGTAAACCATCAACTACCTCGCTGACCACCCTCAGCTGTAGAGCTGTCAGGCAGAAGTAGCAGTCTGCAAAACTGGGGGCTCCAAGGGGCAACGTCCTGCCTCCATATCTCTTCACCCTCTAAACCTCGAACTTCACCAACAACATTGACAGCTGTCATCACCAGAGGTTCTCAGATGACATCGCCATTGTGGGCTCTGTCTGAGGGGAAT
Source organism: Cyprinodon variegatus (assembly GCF_000732505.1). Taxonomy (NCBI): domain Eukaryota; kingdom Metazoa; phylum Chordata; class Actinopteri; order Cyprinodontiformes; family Cyprinodontidae; genus Cyprinodon; species Cyprinodon variegatus. The sequence continues at coordinate 361,256 of NW_015151067.1, read as the reverse complement.
GAGCTGGAATACCAGTCCGTCATCATGAATTTTGTGGACTGGTGTTAGAACAACCACCTCTGTTTAAACATCATTAAGACCAAGGAGATGATGATCGACTTCAGGAGAAGACCCCCAACTCACTCTCTCATGAACATCCAAGGGGCAGAACATAGAAACTGTGTAGAGTTTCACATCAACAATAAACTGGACGGGACTCATAACACCAACGCCCTTTACAAGAAGGGCCAGAGCCAACCTAATCTCCTGAGGAGGATAAGGTCCTTTGGAGTGAGCCAGAACCTTCTAAAAACTTTCTATGAATCTGTAGTGGCCTCAGCCGTCCCCTTTGCTGTGATCTGCTGGGACCCAGGCAGTGCAGAGCGGGACAGAAAAAACTGAACCAGTCCCTTCTATTCTGGACTGTGCTCTGAACTCAGGGAGAAGGTGGCCAAGAGCAGGGTGTTGTCCAAGCCCACATCCATCATGGACCACACCTTTCACCCTCTGCATCAGACTGCAGAAGAGTTGAGCAGCTACTTTAATAACATACCTATACACTGTGCGTGTTACAAAGATCGTTACCGCAGTTCATTCATCCCTGTTGCCATAAGACTTTCTAATGCCACTGCAATATAACCTGGTGTAATAAAACTACATTAACTTATACTAGTTATCTAACAAACCATAAACCACAATTTAACTGCCACCACTTTACTGTACATAAGATACAGTATATATGACACCTTAAATCTCTCCTTTATTTTTTACTATTTACTGTATACAGATGCACTGCATGAACTTCATGCACATTTTCCTCCTTTGTGCACTTTTTGTTTGTTTATAAGAGCCGATGTCACAGGTGAATTTCTCCATTATTTCTCAATATAGCTCTATTCATTCTCATTCTTGCGGTAAGCTGTATGCACACTGTGCACACAAAATGATAGTAAAATTTGTCTAAGAGTAGAGGGTGCAGTTCTACTCCACAGTGCTGCTTGCCTATCAGAGCTTATGCAAACCTTCCCCAACGTGACTCTGCAAGACACCTCCCACAGAAGTGTGCCTCAGCCCCCACAGAGTTTGAGAACAGTAAAAAACCACAGCACACAAGATTTCTTTCTCTTTCTGTGAAGCTGCCCGGGGGTTCACGTTGAAAGAGGGACAACATAATGGCACCAGGCCCATAGCCGAGGTCTATAGAATGACCAAGGTTAAGTCGTAATGGTTGACATTTCAGAACCAACCGGCTGCAAATCAGACCGTTTGCAACATTTTTATCTGAATTTCAGAAATTACAGAGCAGGACTGGAGGTGAAAGCCTCCTAAGGAAGCCTATCAATTGTGTGTGGCACATGGGACAAAGGAATCCCCCTTTGCTGTGAGCCTGCCTCTTTTAGTCTTATCTTTTTACTGCAATCTATTTCAAAGAGGGTAAAGAATCATCAAACTAAAGGCTATTGATTGCTGATGAAGCAAATCATTTTATAAAACATTATTTGGCCAGATATTGTTTATTCACCTCATGGATTTGAATTGTGAATAGGTTTGAAAACATTCCAATTGTTCTAAATGAGTGAAAAGCTACTTTTGGGTGAGACGTTTTTTTTGTATTATAGAGATTTTGCCTTGTTTCTTGCTTATTGTATAATCATAAACACCAACCTAACCTGAGCACCATAAGGCCAACAGTGCTTCAAGTGTTGCCCTTCTGGATGACCTTCTGGATGAATTGTGAATGTTCTCTTGGAGTAGGTTTATTGGCACTCAAGAGTAGGTTTACCATTGTTCAAAGCACTGTCAGTAGTATAGTAGAATGGCTCTCCCTTCATTATTTGAATCTAAAGATTCATAACACAATAGTTGTATGAGACAATATGAAACCTTGTTCCTGTATTGTGTGCAACATTTGCTGTGAGTAAGATCCTTGTGACATTATTTTGTGAAAGGTTGTGAAATGGTTGCTTGATTAACTATAGGATTATCAGATTTACTTTTCAAAGGATAGTTCCTTCCATGTTATGATGCTTCCAAACCATGAATAAAAATATATATTAGTGAACAAAAATGTACCCTCTCGCTATTTCTGTTGTACTCTCTATATGCAGCCCACCTCTTTCTTTAGTGTCTTCAAATATGTGTCATTAGCAGAGTCCCTCCCTGAGCTCTGAACACTGTTGAGCAATTACATTCTGCCTTCCTTATGGAGACCGTAAGGTTGAACAGCTTGAAGCCAAAGACTTCCAACATGACCATTTGCCTGTGCCAGTTGGAAGGAATCACTTTAATAATGCAGTCACACTCAGCATCTCCATAATTGAACTTCAATTATGTCAAGAACTCTCATTGCCCGGACTGGACTCTTTCATTGCAGGTTACAGAATAGTAAACTGTGTAGCCATTTTTTGACTTAAAAATATTTTGGAATCCTTGCAAAGACAGCTTGTTTCCTCCATCTCAAATAGCTTCAAGTCAGCAGCATATAATATTTTAAAATACAGGAAGTCTCTTTTATATATATATATATATATATATATATATATATATATATATATATATATATATATATATATATATATATATATAATGACTTAATATACAATGACTGTATATGATGTTTGAGTAAACACAAGAAGGTGAAATGGATGGAAGGAAAATCTGATGGATAAATGATGGGTAAATAGGTGCTGGATAGATGGACACACCAATACTTTGGTTGATGCACAACCCTTTATCCGGCTGGCTTGATTTAAAGATGGATGGTTGCTGAACCTGATAGACAGACTGGCTGTCTGCTTGAAGAACAAATCTGTAACTGAATGCATATCGAGACAGATCACGTCAGGTTCAAGGAAAAAAAAAACTGATAAATGTATTGAGGAACAGATCAACTCTTTAATGGAAAAAAATTGAAGAAATCCACAAGTAGGTGGTGGGCAGGCAGCAACACCAAATATTTGGATGAATCGAGAAACAGATAAAACTGTTTGAAAACAATCTAGGAATCCCAAATACATAGATATTTTTTTAAGATATTAAACAAACACTTCTTTTCAATTAATCACATAGAGTAGCCACTGGTACCATCAGTATGCAGAAAAACAATTGTGAATGCCCCTGATATTGAAACATTATGTGTAGGTTATCAACATGTACTCAGAATTTTAAACCAAAGATTTCAAGGGCATGAAATGCAGCTTGACAAAACGTGACAACAGCCGTTCAGTCTTTAAGATTAAACTAAAACTGTGTGCGTGCAATCCAATGTTTCAGTTTCTCTTAATAAGTACCGCATGTCATGCAAGTTTCTGAGGTTTATGCATGCTTTCCCCGATTCTAGGCGAACCTTATTAGTCACATTGAAAACACTTCCTTAGGGAGAAGGTGAAGGAAGTCATTTGCCTGTAATGGTGGAATAATTTTTTTGCCTACCCTGTCTCCTGCTGTCTTTATCTGACTTCAACGATGAGTATGTGTGTGTGTGTGTGTGTGTGTGTGTGTGTGCGTGTAGGTGTGTGTTACTAAGAACCAATCCAACATATTAATTTGAACCTTGCTTGCCAAGAATGGTGGTTGCAGCAGTGCTACATCAGGCAAAGCATCATTTCGGCTTCAGCGTTTCAGTGCCAAATGAATTACACTGACAGCAATTTAGTGACCCATTTTTAAAAAAATGAAATGCAAGAATCAGCTCCTTTAGTAACAAGAATAGTGAATATGGAAACTGCTGCCCAACGACTGACATAACACCTAATTTACCTATGAGCTATGCCCATTCAGGGATCATTATTTTAAAGTTCGAATTCCTCACCCTACAAATGGACCAAATGAGGAGCATACAGGTGGTGAAAAGTCTGAGATGTGAATGTGATGTAGCCAAGGGCAGCATATTGTTTCTAATCATTTCCCTGCATTTTTCTAGCCTCTGCTCTTACCTTTGGATTGGGACAAAAAACATCGTAGACTCCCTAAATCAATTTTTTAGACACACTCTACAGGATTTTATTTTGTTTTTCTAGGAGAAAGATTATTATTATGTTTAGGTTGTCATCTGATGAACAATTAGGATGATTTCCTTCAAGCTTGTAGCCCCATGATTCTGTATGCACATGCAAATGGCCAACAGTTTCCTAGATCTCTTTCTTATATAAGAAAATGAAAAGGTGTTTGAGTTATCTGGCCTAAGTTGGCTATATAAGCAGGACATGTACAGTGAGCTGTTATATATTCAAATATGTTTTAAATAGGCTCACACAGGACTCAAGGTATGCCAAACCTTTAAAAGCTTTTGGTTTTATTAAATGTCACACATTTTCCAGGCAAGGCAAGTTTATTTGTATTGCACACTTCAACACATGGACAACTGAAAGTGGTTTACGTGGAAATAGAAGAAAAATTGAAGCAGAATAAAAGCAAATAAAGATACAAGATGAAAAATTATACTATTGTTAACTGTGATTTTTGTGTGATTTGGAGATTGTGGAGGCCCCCCAGGTTCTTTCTGCATAGAGTTTGCATGTTTTCCTAGTGTATATGTGTGTTCTCTCTGGGTACTTCTGCTTCTGCTCCCACAGTCCAAAAACATGACTGTTAGGTTAATCTGTGTCTCTAAATTGCGCTTTTAAATTATATTTGTGCATGGTAGTTTGTGTCTGTGTGTCTCTGCTTTCCTCTGCAATAGATGGGTGAACTGGCAAGGGTATACACCTACAGACTGCTGGAAAAAGGCACCAGCCACACCACAATCATGCACAGTTGAACACCATATTATGTGTAATAGATTATTGTCCGTCACTCAGGGCAAAGCTTTAGGCAGCCTTAAGATAACTCACAGTTCCAAATATCCAATGTCCAGCCTTGCATGCCTGTTCTTATATTCACCACCATTTGGCATTGGAGCATCAACAGTTCTTATTTACCAGACACCATTGTGAACAGTTTTATTCAAGAGGCTCTGATGAGCAGATAGATTGATTTTATATTTTCCAACATCTGGTTCCTACAAGTTTTCAACTTCTTATTGGTGTTCACTTGTGATACCTTTTAGTCAATTCTAATACATTTCATATTCTTATATTCCTCTTCATTGTTATAGATAAAAAAGTAAAAAAAGATGTTTTCACTTTTCCAGCAACTATGAAAATCTCAACAGTTTTATGGGTTAAGTAAAAATACCAGATGCATCTGGTTAAAAAAGAGCTTATAGATGATGATGTCAGGGGTTAACAAATTAAATCTAAAGCACATCTGCTGATATGCCACACCATGGGAATTCTGAGAATAATAACCTCACGAAGGCTGTGGGAGAAAGCAGGGATAAAGAGATCTAATTCCATGCTGTGGACAAACAAGAAAGCCGTTTCCCTGGCACCGCTTTTCCCTCTGAGATTACATGTCTCCCGTTTTCATCGCAACATCCGACTTGGTGCTCCATTTATAGGACAGACCTAACTCCTGATCCTGAAGCATCGGAGTGCCCAGAAAAACCAGACCGCATCCAAGTAACTGTGTCACCTACATAATATTTGATCTTAACAAGCAAACAGAATAATATAGCAGCCTATGGGAAGATTTTTTTTTTTATAAAGTAATATTTCAAAAGAGGAATGCTTATTATTACACCACAGTATGAATATGCTTAAGGTTGATGCTGTTACATTCAGGTAGACACTATAAAAATGTAATATACTGCAGCTGTACAAGACAATCTGCAGCCAACATTGAGTTGTGGAGGCCTCCTCACCGGAACCCTCCTGGCTGTTGTGCTCATCCTCGTCCACTTCCTCAATATACCTCAAACTCCTTCAGGCCTGAGCTCATATTCCGGCCCGCTTTATCTCTCCACAGTATTTACTGTGCCTCTATTCTTTCCCACTCCCAGCTCAAATCTTTGCCAAATGCTCACCTGACAGCCTATCTCTCGGCAGATGAGTAATATGGGCTCATTCGGCAGCAGCATCAGCCCCAGTGACACTGACAGGAGGGAAAGCCGTGTCTGCCAGGACTGATTACGCTCAAAGATTGCTGATCAAATTGACAAAACAACAAAACTTTGAAAGAGTTTTTCTTTTCTTTTTTTTTTACCTGAAACCTAGTAACATGTGACTTTTTATTTTGGGTCTATTTAATGGGAGAGTAGTTTCTGTCATAGCAAAGCCTTTACTGACAGAACTAAACTGTACTATTTCTTTGAAAGGTTTATACAGTTTGAGGTACCTGAGAGTTTTGCTTGGATTTTATATATTAGACTAACAAGGATTAAAAAAAACACTTGAAATAGGACTGAAATATATTTTTTTCTTTTAGAAACTTCTACAATTAAATATGAAAAAAAGAGCAGAGTGGGTCGATATTTAGCCGTATTACTCTCCTACCCTAAATAACATTCTGTGCAAGTGAAATGGGCTACAGCAGGATTTAATTATAAGAAGATATTCTGAGCTTTTAACATCCCAATACTCTAAAGAAAACAGCACAAATAAAAACTTTAAGAAGCGTATGTCTATGTTCAATGACAGGCGGGGTCATGTGAGTAATAATCAGAGTGGCCAAGAGGTACCCGAGAGGTGCCCCGAACCCCTTTTTTATTGATTTAAAATGTTTTATACAGTACCATACTTCTTTTCCCCTTTGCATTATCATTAGGTAATACTTCATGTGCCTGTATAGCAAATCATCCCAACAAATACGTTAACGTAGTCGTGACCTGACAAAATGTGAAAAAGTTGAAGTAAATGTGTTTTTCTTCTTCCTGTTCAGCAGCAAAATATTAATTAGACTTTCAATACCATAAATCCCAGCCAAGACAAATGCATTCAATAATAATATACAGCTTTAACACTCATCAGTGAAATGCCCACCCCCATAAATGAGCATTTTTAATCTCTTTCATTAGGGTGGTATTACAGCTTTGACGAACTGATTAGATGTCTCAGTCCCCCTGTCTGCACTGATTGTTGTTAATAGCAACCTGTATAGCAGAGGCGCAGGCAGATTGAGTGTGGCTTGCCTAGTTCAAGCAACGTCTGTTTTAATTATAGCTCCATACAGATCAATGCAGCATTGATACTGTGATCAGCATTCAGTTCTGAGTGTTTCTTAAAGACCCTCCTTGCCTTGGCTCAGATTTTGATTGGGAAGAGGGTTTTGCAGACTCAATGAAAGATTATTCTGCTCTGATTTAGCACTTTGGAATGTTCCCTCATAATCAAAACTCACCAGG
>NW_015151067.1:350018-353295 GCF_000732505.1 Cyprinodon variegatus | reverse complement strand
AACTCTCATGAGAAATTTTAACTGCTGTTTTTGTAACTTCCTGTTGGGGTTAGCTGTGCTGCAGTATGAATGAACAGGCAGGTAACTACTTTAAGTTTTACTGTTAGGTTAGTATTGCATCAGTGACATTTCTAGCTTGAAACAAACAAAAAAGCGGAAAAAACGCTTGATTTTGTTCTGTTATATTTGAATCAGTGTATAGATGAAATTTAATGACCTTCTGAAGGAGTATTTCAAAGGGAATAGTAAACAGCCGTAAACCAATTTTTGTATAAATGTGCAACTAACAAATGTGTTTTCTCACTTTAAACATAAAAAGTTGATGCCAAGATGTTCCTTGTCCTCAGTTGTGGTATGATGGTCATCTAATTTTCAGTTATATCAGCAATGTACTTCTGATGGCCTTGTCAAAATATCATTTTTTCCACTGTTCTTTTGGCATGCTGGAGTGGGAATGCTTCAGTGTCCCACAGAGCTAGGGTCAGTCTGAGGTGCCATGATTGACGCCTGACTCCAAGCAGCCGTTCCACCTCTTGCTTAGCAAAGCCTGAGCCAAGAGGATTAAAAATGGAGTCCTCTAGGGCCACGCCATGCCATCTGGTCAGAGTTGATCTGAGAGCAGGGCTGTCAAACAGGACTGCTGAGCAGAGAATACAGTGCATAGCTACACTGAAACAGCACTGAGCCTCCAACACATGCTTTATTCCCAAAGAAAGGGTTTTTATCTAATTCAATATATATATATTTTTTTGTAATGCTGTTACATTAAAAATATGTTTTTTTTATTTTATCAAATGTTTAATTTATAAGGGTAAGATAGAAAAAAACATAAATATGCACTTAATTTAATTTCAATCCATCTTCAATCTAATCAAAATGAAATATTGAAATCACTGAATGCTAATGCCTCTATAACCTTTTCCATAGACTGATGCAGGCCTCCTTTCATCCCCTGACCAGATCTTTAAAGGTTAAGAGGTGTGGTTCCTCTTCAGTATGCAGGGGAGAAATGAGATGACATCTGAACGATGCAATACCAGAAAAAAGAGAAGCAGCCCATGAAAAATCATAAGGAAGATGAAAATTAGGGAATTTAGGTCACCAGCGACAACTGCCAGACTTCAGGGAAAAGCCAGAAAGTTTTGATGTTTATATGATGTAATTCGTTTTTATGTGCTGGTCTCTGTCGGGGCGTTCACTTTATGGGGGAGGGGTAGGTGGATTTTCTTTATTGGATCTCCCTCTTTGGTGGGTTATGGGTATTAGCAGGAGCCAGCTGATGCCTCCTTTCCACCTAAATCTCCCCAACACACACTTCCAATCCACAACAGCAATCCCCCTCATACACCCACTTTATCACCTATTTTATTCTTAGACTTTATATAAGGAGACTTTTCTCCAACACATTCCTGCTGTGAATGTTGAAAACAAGATTGATAAAAAAATGTTTTTTTTTAGGCAACAATGGCTAAGCTATAGATAAACAATTACCCTTTTGTTCTTTTTTCAAACCTCTAACACTAAACCTGATTATAACCCCATCCTGAGTCACCTCTTAACTCAAAGGTATTAGTAAAAAACTGTCTAGACAGTAAGATATATTCTTTGCCTTTTAATTGTGGGCCATATTTTGGCAGAAATGCTAAATCGAAGTCATAATTTAGTGTTAATGGCCTGAAAAGCTTTGCATCTATTCTGGAGAACAAGCCAAGGAAGATGATTATAGGTTTCTGAAGAATTAGGAACAAATTGAATCCTATTAACATGGTGGAAGAAAAAGTGGAGGTGGTGGAGGGGTATAAATACCTTGGTGATCATCCAGAAAACAAATTCAAATGGAGATGCAACTATGAAGCCATCTATAAGAACGTATGGAGCAGATTTTACTTCCTAGGGAAGCTTAGGTCCTTCATTGTTGGCAACAAGATGCTGCACATTTTTTATGAGTCTGTTGTGCCTCGGTAGCAGTAATAGAGCTAATGACTTAAAAAAAATAAACTCAACAAGCTAATAAAGAAGACCAACTCTGTTCTGGAGATGATTTCACAAAAAATCATGTTTCATACAATGAAGAGAATTATGCATAACTGTGAACATCTTTGTCTCTTCGTCAGACTGTTAAACCCTAACGGATTGTCTCCATTCAAAGACTTCTCCAGACAGACCGTTTTCAAAGATCCCTCTTACCTACAGCTATTCACATCTACAACAGCTCTTTGAAGAAAGGTTAATGAGATGTTCTCTTTGGGATTAATAAAGCATTTTGGAATTAAATTGAATAGAGAGATTTCTGTTTATTAATTTACCCATATTTTCTGCAATCAATCAATATTTCCCATCAATGCACTTTAAGTAATACAGTATTAGGTATTTAACTGGCCAGTATCATTTAGATTTTAGATTTTGATTTATTCCACATGAGGAAAACATATTATCAACAATAATATACAGTTAAACACTGTGCAGGAAAGATTAATAGAGTTTATAGGGTTTTATGAGGCACCTCTCCTAAGACTTTCCAGTTTAAAGCAACACAAAAAGACAAGTCGCTATATGAAATTCATTAGATATACGCGTTATGTACAATTTGAGATTAACAAAACTTTAAGCTATTTTATAAAAGAAAAAATTGTAGTCGTGGATTATTGAGCTGAAGTTGTGTTTTCCATATAAAGGTTACTCTATATTTAAGTGTTTTTGTTTAAGTGATGTTCTGCTTAATGGTAAAGAGAAGCCATTTAAATGTCTTGTTAAATAGGTGTGAATCTCAAAAGAATATGTAAAGAAGCTATGAAAAACTATTGGCAAATTAATATATAATTGTGCATATTTATACATAAACAGAGATACAATATATGTTCACATTGAATATTGACAAAATGTTGTTGTATATAAAAAGAGGAGCAACTGAAGAGAGCCAATTGAGAAATTACTTCAACATTTTCTTTCGAATAACAAAACTCTTAGTGCTACAATTGTAAATTGTGGATTGCAAATCTAAACATAAATGCAATTTATGTTTAAAATTAAAAAAAATGAAAAAAACTGAAACTTCTAATGTTGCATATTATTGTTTGGAAATATTGTTGCAACAAAAAAATAATTAATAAGGTTTCCAGCTTTTTCTGAATTCTTTTCAAGAACGGTTTGTCTTGTAAAATGCCCAAGAATAATTTTACCTTAAATAGGTTCTATTCAACTAAATACCTTTTAATTATCTTCTAAATATTAGCTGGATAAGTTGGATTCTAAATTATATTTTTCAGTGCGCCCTCTC
>NW_015151067.1:347017-349718 GCF_000732505.1 Cyprinodon variegatus | reverse complement strand
TAAACAAGAAAATAGATACAAAGAGGAAGAGGGAAGGTAACTGGATGAAAAAGAAGATGGATAAGAGAAGGACAGATTGAAGAACAAGACAAGGAAGAAAGATATAAAGAAGTTAAAAAAGGGGTCATAATCATTTTTGTAATTTCCTTTTTTAGATTAAGTTCAATATATACTTGCCTTTCCAATGCCACTCTAAAACCTGGGGCTTTTGAAAGCTCTGTTAACATTTCCATCCCCATTTACCTGGGTAAATTCCCTTTCCTGGGGCTTTACTTTCTTTGGGTGTTGGACCCTCTTGAGACTCTTTACTTTCTGGGCTTTTGGGGGTGATTTGTGTACCGCTGCAGTACTTTATTCCACCGAATGAAGGTGAGTGTACAAATGTTGTGGTTCATACCTTTCACATGAATCATTTTAAGATGTGTCTAACCAATAAATTACACCTCAGTACTTAATCTGTGTTGTCAAGAAATGCCCTTTTAAATTTGTGTGGAAGTGGCAGTGCCCAGGTCTTCATTGTGGTCTGCTTACTCAGTCTGGATGTTGAGTGGAAGCACTGATTACCCACAGCAGTGATGTTGGATAGTCAGTCAGTCATTACCTGTTAATTATTTTAATACAAAAAGTTGTGCTGATATGTTTGTTAGCAAGAAATTTCAATTCAAAGCTTCACCTGTAGAGTCAGTTAATAAAAAAAGTTAGCCTTCTTTTAAATTGGTGTACAAGTGCTTTAGGGCCACAGTTTCAGGCCAATGTGGGCTGACTACTGAGTCAGGATATGGCCTGTGATTTCCAGCTTACAGCAACCATAATGTTAGCCAGTCTGTTGGTCATTACCTATTTATTACAAACATTTAAATAATTTTGTAAATGGGAAAACTTACTCAGTGTTTTTCAGTTGATCAAGATTATGGTGCATTTATGGTGCAGTGAAATACGTTGTTGCAGAGTCCTTTCCATAAACCAGTCTCACTGCTAGGCTAGCTAAGATAACCGGGTAGTAATAGCAGTGGGACGAGGGTCATCAAACCAGGCGGAGAAGATGACCGCTGAAGCAGGTTAATAAGGGCTATTCCTGTTTTAAGGATTTCCTGCTGCCTGTATTAGTTTCTAGTGACAAAAAAAACATTGATGAGGTATGTGGTAGAACCAGTCAGAGCCAAAATGTAGAGTATAACATTTTGCCAAAAGATTTTGACACTTTAGGTTAATCTCAGCATTAATTGTAAACAGTTTTTTTTTACACAGTTTAAAGGAAAATGTTTGGAGTAATGGAGTGATGATCTGAGCTCATTCACTTTTCCCTGTAAGAAAAAAGAATACATTCTATATTGATCGGCTTTTATGTTAACCCGATTTAGTAGTGTAACCATTTACATTCCTGTAGCCATGCTTTTTTATTTTTATTTTTTAACGATTCTATGCTGACAGGGCTGCAAGAGAGATGATGAATCAGATGCTGGTTGTTGAGTTGTGGGGATCTTTTCATTGTGGAATCGACGGTCAAGAACTCCTACTTGACATAAATATATGCTTATGTGAACATCAACATTAAATCTATAGTGTGAAATTGGTCACATAACTCCAGCTCCCTGCACAATGTGTGGACCATCTTTGCTCTATCTCGTCCTTCTAAAAAATGAATTCCATATTAATTTTCGAGGAGACCTCTTGCAAAGCATTCTGGGATATATCTGTTCGTCTAGTGATCATGGTTGCCAAATACTTTTCGAGGTGCAATGTGTGAATTTTTGAGTCCACTGCTTTTTCATCAACTACACATTTGAATTCTCGTATAGAATGCCGTAACCCCTATATAATGCTCTATGTAGGGGTTAACGCAGAGGTTCAGACCGAGCCAAAGTAAAGCAGTAAGATGAACCAGTAGAGCTAGTCTGAATGGAGCCCTGTCCACCCATCCTCTAAAAATAAAAAAAGCTGTTAAAATTACCTTTTACTAACTTTACTTTTCAACCAATTCTCACCGTGCCCTCTTTTTTAAAACAGGTGTTTTACTGTGAAATTGAGCTCTCCATGGCACCAAATAAAGCAAAAAAGGGGAAAAAGAAACCTAAGCATGGACTGTATTTATCTTCCAGCTGAATGTCTGCAGGGCATGTTATCTAAACTTATGAGAACAGATGTGCAACAGTAGGCAATCAGAGAACTTGGATCAGTATAAGAGTCATTTTAAGGATGTTTCCTTCCTGATGAAATTTGTTTTAGGAGCATGAGTATACACAGTATGGTAATGTTGGGGTTACAAACTGATTGAATAATTGTTTAACCCCACCAAAAGAAGTTTAGTTTTAATATTTAAAGAAGGTAGTCAACAGCAGTTGATTGAATACTTGTCTGATAAAATTTTTAATTTACCTTACAGAAATTTCAATAAAACAATTCAGGTTATCTTATTCAGTAATTTCACACATTCATGCTAAATCATGGATTCAAACAGAAGACATTTAGTTAGAGAAACTGGGTACATTGTTTTCCTACAAAAAGTATGCTATGGTGAAAGTTGGAATACTTTCTTTCAGGCTTGCAAAGCTGTTATTTTTTTGCTATTTAACTTTACACCCTTAATGATGAGTATAAATTAGAGAAAAAAACAAAAGCAGTCAAACAATGATCCATCCATCCATCCATCCATCCATCCATCCATCCATCCATCCATCCATCCATCCATCCATCCATCCAT
>NW_015151067.1:345404-346491 GCF_000732505.1 Cyprinodon variegatus | reverse complement strand
TAAGATCTGTCCTGATCTGCCTCCAGATCGTTTCGAGCCAGCCCCGTAAGAACCTTCCAGCCTTTTGATATTGAAAACCTGTCTGCCTGCCTTCCTGCCAACCGATCTGCCTTTGTCCCTTGTTTCTGAGCCTGCCTGATCCCTTTCTGGATTTGTCTGGCTGTCTGAGTCCTGCTCTGTCACATTCTGGATTCCAGATTGACCTCCTGTGCTCCTGACCCGTTTTCTGCTCGTGAGTACCTGAGCCTGCCTGCCCCCTTAACTCTCTGTGTAAATCGAAAATTGGACCTAGAACTGGAACCGGAGAAATCTGCTGGATTGTCCCCCTGTACCTCTGCTGCATCATTGGACCCTGTTATCAGATCTTGACTGCCTCTGGTCAAACGCCCCTGGAAAGCCTGCACAGTCTGTCAGTTTTTCGGCCCCTCAACGGCCTGTCCCCGCCAACAAGCGGACGCCTCCAGTCCCCAAAGCCTCCTGCCTGTCTGACTGACACTCCGCATTTAGGCTCCTCTCATTACCAGGACATTCCGGACTGTTAACGAGAGTTGCGCTGTTTAAACCCTGCCTTTTCAAGAAACTGTTTAAATGTCACTGACCTGTCATGGTTGATTCTTGAGTCCGAATCCAGTACAGTACAGTGAGTGTTGTGTGCACATTGACAATGAATGAACTTGTTTCATAATTTCTACCAAGGTTTTGTGACTTATTGGTATTATAAGGCCTGATAAATAGTTTACTCTTCCTTTTAAGGGAAATTTTGTTATAAGCCTCCTAAAACCTTTCAACAGCATGCTTCCCTTACTTTATCACATCTTCATCCTCTGTCAAAAATATTTTTTTATCTTTTATTCAAGAAAAAATAACAGCCACGCTCCTTAGCCCTACATCAAAGCTACACTCAGGCCATGATTGGTTGTCACCAGTGATGGGAGTAATGGAGTTGAAAGTTACTAACGCCGTTACCTTTTTTAGTAACAAGTAATCTAACTAACTACTTTGACTGTAACTATAACGCAGTTACCATTGCCGACACCCCGTTACTGCACGTTACTCAGGTCGCACAATTAACCTTTTTTTCATGATA
>NW_015151067.1:323752-345081 GCF_000732505.1 Cyprinodon variegatus | reverse complement strand
GGATGGATGGATGGATGGATGGATGGATGGATGGATGGATGGATGGATGGATGGATGGATGTTGGATTTCAGAATTAGACACCCCCAGTTATTAATTTTATACACTCACCACTCATCGGAACACCCTGTTAAAAGGCTTCACACCCATAGGTAGAGGTTATGAAGCCTGATGATATTTACACCGCATCTGATACTGTTCCCCCATGTTAAGAAGAGGGAAACGCTATCTGACGGGGTTTAGAAGCCCATCAGATACCGTTCCCCCCATGTTAAGCAGGGGGAATGCTATCTGACGGGGTTTAGAAGCCCATCAGATACCGTTCCCCCCATGTTAAGGAGGGGAAACGCTATCTGACGGGGTTTATAGGCTGTCAGATACCGTTCCCCCCTGATGGCATTTATGTTGAGTTGCAATAAATGCAAAACTCTCTTCAGGTTCTTGTCTTTGTCGTCCGCTCTATTCAGCTGGATTTTGAAACACATGGCGAGATGGTGGGGGCCAGGTGGTGAGGGTAACGGGGGCGAGAAACGCAAAAGTAACGCAATAGTTACTTTTACTAGTAACTAGTTATTTTTATTGTGGAGTAATTTAGTTAGTAACTCAGTTACTTTTTGGGAGAAATAACCAGTAACTATAACTAATTGCTTTTTCAAAGTAACGTGCCCAACACTGGTTGTCACAACACAACAAGAGACAGAAGTTGATGATCATACCAGCTATATCACTAAAGTCATGTCTGTCATGTCAATTTGCATTGTTGCTCTTCTGAATGCACCTCTACATGTGAACTGATTGCTTGTCCCTGGAAATGCATTCATTGCATGCCATTGTAGTTTTTGCATTAGTACAAAATAGTTTGTGGATAGGACATATCGTGTATCTCCAAATCTGCTCCACCATGACTTCAAACACAAGACATTCAGTTAGAGAAATTGGGAACATTGTTTTTCTACAGCAAGTATGCTATGTTGGAATTTGCACAACTTTCTTTCAGTGTTGCAAAACTGTTATTTTTTAGCAGTGTAACTTTACAACTTTAATGATAAGTATAAGCTAGAGAAAAAAACAAAAGCAATCCATCCATCCATCCATCCATCCTTAGATTGTTTAGAGGTGTCACAGATGGTTCAACACATAGCGATCACCTAATCAGGTCAACCTACTCTGCTATCTGTATTTAAAGAGTGAACCAACAAGTCACATAGCAGCAGCTAAACATAATCAAGCATCTACTATGTGGTGAAAATAACTTGCTGAAGTTCAAACGAAGCATCAAAATGACAAGGAAAGGGGATTTCAGGGACTTTGAAAGTGACATGGGTGTTGGTGCCAACTGAGCTGTTCTGCGTATTTCAGAAGCTGTTGACCTACTTTGATTTTAACACAGAATTGTCTCCTGTGTTCACAGAGAACAATCTGCAAAAGAGAAGATACCTAGTACATGGCATCTGTGTGGAACAAAACTCCATTTGTTGATATCAGCGGTCAAATGAAACTGGTTTGAGCTAACCTATGTGAAATGCAGCTTAAACAAACTAATAAAAAACATTTCAACAAAGGTGTAGAGAAACTAATCTCTTAACAGTTAATAGACATAACCTTGAAAAATAAGGGTTACAGCAGCAGAAGCCAAAAGCTGGAACTTGATATATTCAGTTTTTTTATACGCTGGTGGTAAAATATCCCCTTAATAATAAATCTATGTGATCTAAAT
Organism: Cyprinodon variegatus; assembly: GCF_000732505.1. NCBI lineage: Eukaryota > Metazoa > Chordata > Actinopteri > Cyprinodontiformes > Cyprinodontidae > Cyprinodon > Cyprinodon variegatus. Next base: position 343,366 of record NW_015151067.1, on the reverse strand, counting down.
CTATATGAAACATATGAATGAAACCCTTTACGGCCACAGCGTTTCCATCTGATTGTTGCAAGCAATGAGATAATTCAATACATCACAAACCTCAAACCCTGTTAAACTGGTTCTTAAATGTGAGAGTGAGTTTAAAGCTTTCTACTGGCCTCAACATTAACCAGGGTTTAATTCAAAATAGCACATTAATAAGTTGATAAAATTTGGTCAAAATGTACCAAATCCCAACAGTAACGTTTCTGACATACAATTTAATTGCAGACAGGAAGAATTAAGGCAAGTGTTAAGAGATTCAATCCACTTTATTTGGTATTTGGAGAGTGTTGTCCTTCTAGCAATTTCCATGTCTGCAAGGAGGCTTTATGACATTTAGGGTGGGTCCTAATATAAACTATAATCTAAATCCAATGTTTGATGTACAAATTCTTTATCACAAAAATCAAGTGCAAAACCCACATGAAAGCAACTTTATCTCCAAACCATCTATCTATTTTCCTTCCATTAGCAGAGAGCAGAATACTATGGTACTTAAACTCCTTCTGAGGCAGAGACTGACCTCTAACCTAAAGAGAGGATTACATCATTTTCCACAAGTAACCATGCTCATTAAGCTTAGAACAGTTAGAAACAGGAGGCCTATATTGTTTTTTCTTTGTTTTGTTTATTTGTTTGTATTAGTAATGGACAAGTCACAATGCTGATCTAAGTTTTTTTAGTTTGCTATGTGTTACCAGGAAGAAAAATGTTTGATCAAAGGGAGAAAGAGATGCTTGTTTATCTAAAAGCTTGGATCAATGAGCACCAAGGTCTTTCTTTCACTTTCCTTGACTATTTCCGATACAAAACAAAATGTCCTGGAGTAAAAGTGTACATAACTCTCAATGAAAACATATGTGAACAACACAAATAAGATTTAAAGAAAATCAAAATTAAGAGGTAAAAAGCATTCATCAATGAGACGATGCCAGAAATATTTCAGACGTTGAGCTGATAGTGCAGGAATCCTAAATAATTAAACTCTATTGATGTGTTTAAAGGAATTATTAATGGCACCATGCTGTGGAAATGAGAGAAAAGGGACCCACCAAAACAACTCTAAGAGACTGCCAGTGTTTACATGCAGAGCAATATTTCAGCTATTGACCTTTTTCCAAATAAGACAATATTCCAATTATGCTGTTAACATGAGTTGCATAGAGAATATCCTATTTATTTTCTTACTTACATCATGTTAGAGAGCCTAGTTAGATCAATGACTTTAATCACATTACACGCTACATACTCCTACAACACATTCCAAAGGCTTCACTAGGTCTATATCTACCACCATGCAGCGTTTCTCTCCATCCCTAAACAACTACCTGTCTTTTAACCCACAGTCATCCTGTTCTGCACTCACCCCGCAGGAGCCTAGGGCATGCATTATAAAGCAGCAGTGTGTTGTAGGGTGCAATGAAATCTCTGGTGGAACACCGTAGGATGTAGTTAAATTTAATACATGTCTGCATAAAGTGACTTAAATCGGAATTCTCCTATTAGCTTCATTTGAATAATGCCTTCTCTTAAAATTACCCTATTTGCCTAACCAGGATTTGCATTTTACTAAGAAAAGCATCTTTCTCAGATGTGTGAAGAAAACAACATGGACCTGAATATCTACTGTGTCACAAAGCAAAGAAATGGGACTGGCCTTTCAGGTTGAAGGTATGTAAGAAGTTATTGAAGGTCTAGATAATTCAGTTCAGTTAAACAAAAAAAAATGTGTAAAGCAAAGGAGTTATCTTTGCTTGCAGTCTGACATTGTTGGTTTTTAAGAGTCTGATGAGAAGGATTCTCAGTTTTCCATGATGTTCTTCCCTTTATGAATAATTCTTGCCAGGATCATCACAACTCACTGATTCAATTCAAAGTGATACACCAGGTACTCAAAAGCATGATGAGGTACCTCTCCAGCCTTCATTAGCCTTTTCAGCTTTTTTTAAAGTAATTTGCTCTAATGCTGTCACCCCAGCGGATGATGGCAGAAGAGATCACACTCTCCATATGCAGCATCTTACTGCTAATGCAGAAGGACCTAACCTTCCTTAGGAAGTACAATCTGCTCCATCCCTTCTTATAGACAGCTTCACAGAATGCCAATAGAGAGGAAATTCCAGTACAGTTACAATGTTTTGGATTTTTACAAATTATTTTATATTTAAACAACAAGATTAAAAGTACTTTACATGGGTTTTATCAAACAGATAAACACTATGTAATTATAATGTCCCTTTATATATAGGGTCACTGTCACTGACTACTATGCGATGTTGAAGAGATGTGTCAGGGACGACAGCCCAACAACTTCCAGGACATTGTTTGTTTTGTTCTGCCTTGCTAAAATTACCCTATATCACAGTATACTACATATTACGTTAGGTTATTGGATATACTGTAGCTTACAGTTTCATAAACAAGAGAGTCATTCATATCCTTTGATTATTTAGCATAAGAAAATGAATTAATTGTAGAGCATGAAATTGCAAATAAAGGATATAGTATTTAAATGTATGAATCTCAGAACAGTCTTAGATTTAGACGCAGTATGAAAATAAAAGACAAGCTTTTTTCTGACATATAGTGAGATATTTGATACAGTACACATTCCAGTGTTACAAGAAAACTTAAAGCGTAGACCCTGACCTTGCACCCAGTTAATGTTTACTCAGCCTTTACTCTGTAAACAATAATGGAACATCCAAACAACAACAATAACCCTCATTCAGACAGGAAATAAACCGTACACTTAGGAGCCCAGGAAAGAATCAATTAAAAAGAATTGTTTAAACAATCTGAAATTATTGCTGTTTACCTCAAACAGAGACACATCATCAAACAGAGGGTATTTTAATTGTTTTCAGATTCCCAGTTATAAAGTTTGAAAAAGAGGCACAAATGATGTCATTCTAATAAGTTTTATCCAACTTACATACAGTATTCATGCAATTAAAAATGATTTGTTATGCCTCTGAAAAATATCACAGCCATGGTCTCAATTTTTCCATTTTGCTAACCAGTCATCAATATATTCATCATTTACACATGATTGTTTGTTTATGGGCTGAGGCTGATGCTTCATGAGCATTTTCATAGGAGATGACCCTCTGGAGCAGTATTATAGGGGCTATTTCAATTTGATGGCCGGCCATATGCATTCAGTCTGGACTGGGCTGTGGAAGAGATGCATCAAATGGAAATGAGAAACAGGGAGTGATGTGGATATGGTCATTTCAAGCAAATAGGCTAATTGGGAAAAATCTTTAAAAAAAAAATAAAATCTGAATTTTTCCAGCCTATTTAACAAAGTTTAATACAGTTTTCTTTATAATATGCACAAACATATGAAACAACTATAATGAACATAAACTGATGCTTATCTTGAAAATGTAATTGTTGTCGTAGGTGTTTCATATCAATCATGTCTTGTTACACTAATTAAAAACACAAAATACCCATAATTTCATTTTAACCAATTAGGCTAAAGGGACACCATGTAACTTTTGGCCACTAGGGGCGCTAGAACTGTAACCTTCATATCTAGTGCCCTTAGTGGCTACAAGGGCCGCAGCTCTGTCGCAAAAGTCAAAAAACAGTCAGCCGGCCAGCTTTCAGTGTCTTTTGATTGGGGACCATGCTAGACATCTAGAATCAGCCAAGAGGGCGTGAGAAACGCTGGTGAGGACCAGCGGCGGAGCTCGGGCATCTCAGTGAGCTTTTGTTTCGAGCCTAACCAAATTTAGCTTTTACTAAACAGTGAGAATAATAGCAAAGATATATGACTGTATACCAGGAGGAAAGTGTTAACTTACCAGTCTAATAATAAAGTTAAGAAAAGAGAATCAGTTTTACATCCGGCTTCTTCTTCAACCCGCTCAAACAAACAAACTCCTTTCCAAGATCGACTCTTGTTTTTCCTCATGCACAATCCCTTTTATGTTTTCTCTTTTAAGCCTCCACAGAAGGGTTAATTTTTTTTTCTTGAACAATAGTAGAGCAAAAGCCTTTGCTCCAATACTATATAAGAGCCTGTGGCCATAAAGCGATACGTTCTTCCAGGTCAATGATGGTGCATCATCTCCCAACTTACATAGTAGTATCAGAGCGCCGCTGGTCGCAATGATAGTGTCAAGCGCTGTATATTGGCCTGAGTAGTTATTTAAAATAACTCATATGCATTAACTCTTTAGGTCACAAAATCCACAGTTTGCCTTTAAGATAAATTAAAAAGTTTTTTTTAATATGGTTGAAAAGTAGAGTTGTATTAAAAAACATTCATTTTATCCCAACTATAAAGTAACAAACTAACATTTCAGTTTCAGTTTTTGGGTTTTGGAAATTCATTGCACAGTTTGGATTAGATCAATGCTAATTCTGACATTCTGAATTGAAAATCATGCTGGATGGGAAGTGAAATGTCTTCAAACCTGGAAAACAAAGTCCAGTGGTTTGTTTCTGAACTTTTTTGGAATGATTTTGGTGCAACGATTCTCCACATTACTGCCATCTTGTGGTAACTGTTTTGGTGGCAAATACTAATTGCACCTTATAAGGGAATTGCTCTAACTTGAGGCTTTCTGATAATTCTTATGTTATATTCTACATATTCTGATTTTAATTTTTACAATACAAGACCATGTTGAACTGCCATATTTGTTGGGGCTGGATTAAATACTTCTGGATTATAGCGGGATTATATTCTTACATATATGGTGCCTCCTCAGTAGGGGTCCAACTATCATAAACTGCATGAAATTAGTATTAAACAGCAGCTGGTTAAAGTATGTGTTAATAAAGTAACTAAATAACCTTGAGGAATTTAAAAAAGCACTCTTTTTAGGGACCATATATTGTACATTTTACTGTATTTGGGGTCCGTCTTGTGGTTCTTGCAACAAGAACTTCTTGGTTGCTGCATATTCTGAAAAATATGATTCTGAAGTGTTACAAAGTTGTAGAGTGGCATGAACAATGCAGTGTTCAATTAATCTGTGAAGTCTGGTCTGCTTTTTTACGGTCCTTTTTAGTCTTATAACAGTTTTATAGTCTTTTAGTTATGTGTGAACTTGTTGCCTCCTTTTACTCTGTCAGTGACACAACCGACTGTGGAACAATAAAGGACATTTTCTATTCTATTCTATTGGAAACAGGGGGACACCTATATTTTCATTGCCAGTTAGTGATATTTGAACACTACTGTGCCACCAAGAATTTCAAAGAAATTTCTGTTTAAAGAAAATGCAAGTTTGTCTTCAAAGGCAAACCACCACATGAGTTTAGGACAAAAGAAGCATCTCCAACAGTCTGTCCAATTAGAATGTCCCCTGTGACCACAGTGCACAGCTTTGGCTCTATGTGTGTGCATGTGTGTGTCTTCAGGGGGGTTATGGGGGTGGGGTGTTAGTTGGCTCTAATCTGCTTGATGATGAAGATCCTCTGTGCTCAGGGGGATCTGATGAGGGAGTTGGGGAGAAACGGTGGGGGCTTGTGGGTGGGTTGGAGGAGGTGGGGGCTTTGCTCTCCTGCCTTACACCAATGCAATCATGACCGTCGCTCACCACTGAGCCAGCAGTGCTCCCAAACCCTCCTCACATTTTTTTCCCTGCTTCAAACACACACCACCTTTCTTTTGGTGCAGACACACACACACACACTTTGCCCTACTCACTCAGTCACTCGCTCTCCCCCATCTCCCTACCATTCAGTCGTTGTTCTGCATCCGCTCGGACGCACTCCACTTTAGGTACAGCTCCAGTGTATTCTCCATCTCTTCCTCTCCAGTGCAGTGCCTACAGTCACGGGCGTCTTGTTATGCTCCAGCTCGCACTCAAAGTGAACGCAGATAGTGGGATGATGACTGAAAGGCACCAAAGAGGAAAACAGGGTGAGAAAAGGAATTAAAAAGGAGTGAAAGGAGAAAGAGGGAGACTGCTCTTGCGTAAAGGTGGAAGGACAGTTTGATTCAGAGAGAATTTGGATTAAACTGGGTGCTTTTCTGCCTCCAAGTTACCATTAAAGGTAAGTGTTTTTATATTGAGCTATTCTTTCTAACTATTTGCTTTTTCACTCGTACGATAGATCTTAGAATAACAGAAATGTAATTAAGAACTCCATGCACACTTGGTTTTCATCTCAGCTCCAGATGCTCTGTTTGATGAAGTTATAGCTTTAATTTCCTTTACCAAATCCAAGTTAAGCACCTCTTGCAAACCTGTGGTGAAGCAGGATGAGACGTGTGCCCTTGACAGTGTTGTAATGCGGTTCAACTTCAAGCATCCCCGCCACTTTTTGGCAGCTCCGTGCCCCCTGCGCCTCTCTGTCGGGACTCATAGAGTGAGATGATGTCGGAGAAAGGCATCAATTAGACACGTGTCATGATCGAGTGAATGTGCCGCCATCAGCTGTAAGTCTGAGTTCCTTCTTTTGGATTCATCTGCATATGAAAAGGGCTGCACGGCTTTTTAACTCCGTGCTCAACAGTGATTATCTCCCCACGCTGTGTCAAAAGGTTTTGGCAAGTTGTTCAGAGACGTGCTTATGACGTTGAGCCACACAAAAAGAGGTCCCATCTTATCCAATCAACGCTAAACTGATCTGATGAAAAGTGCGAATTAATACTCTAGTCCAAGTGGATAATATGTGACCTTAATGTGTCACACGTGTCTTTTTCGGTCTACACAGTGAAGTGTCCATGTATAAGGTATAAATGCTTGAAAGGATTCCTTTTGTTTGCAGAGTCTTTAATCTGTGCAAACAAAACAAATCTTGAGGAGGTTGGCTAGGGTTAGAAACAACAGAAACACAGATGTAACCTCTACCTCAGTGTTCAGTAGCAGCTGTTCGATTTGGATCATTAGAATTGAAAAAGACATCCGCAGAAAAAAACAAAAGCATGGTTTTACTTCGGAAGTTTCCTTTTGTTTGCTCGGAGTCTATTAGACCAATTATCTTTGTTGATGCAAAAACAAGTGCCAATTAGGATGAGTAAGATTAGATATACATAGGAACTAAAGTGAAAACAACTTCTATCGATTCTGCAGATCCTTTTAAAAATGTGAATCCCAGATACACATCCTATTTCCCAAAATCAGAAGCAGTTACTTGGAATTACTCATGGATGTTTTAGGGAAGTTGCATAGATTTTCTAGAGAAGTCTCTTTATGTTAGGAAAAAGCATATTAGGGAAATACTGCAAGGGAACAATTCCTGTGTAGTTGCAAGGAAGACCAATGTGAAAGAAACTGGCTAAGATTTGCGTTAAGCCAAGAAACAACAGCATTACAGATGTAACCTTTCCACTCTTACGCTGTGGAAGATGTAGATTTAGATGACAACAAATAACAGTGACATAAATATGTGTGATCTATTGATTCCGCTACTTCCTTGCTAGTTGTAATTACACTAGATAAGCATCTTCTCTGCAGAACAAGTGGCAGCCACATGGACTGGCATGAACTTAATCCACTTTTTGGGACTTTTTAGTCCATATGCATGGCTGATTTTGCATCAGGGATAATAAGATCAGTCTCTTCATTTTCTCTGTATTTGCAATGTTTTTCTAGTCTACAGGGGTGCCATATGCGGCTTTTCAGTGAATCCCGTCTTCACTTACAGATTAGATGAAAAATAAGCCTTTACCCTCAGCTGCTTCAGGCAGATCTAATGCCCCCTTGCTCAAGTGTTTGAGGCGCTGAATTCTCTTATCAACATTCAGCTGAAAACACCTGCTTTGGAATAATCAAATTATACTCCAAGGAGTCTGCCCTCAGTAAAAGGAGAAGCCGGACCTTTTGAGTACACAGAGGCTACTGTGCAGAAAATGAGCATTCAAGGCATGCCGCCACCGACCACTCAGATATTATAACTGCATTAGAGGGGGATAAGTCAAGACACATGCAATATACTTGTGATTATTAAGAGATGCCAACACTACTAACCAACTGAGGTGGACACAGTGGCAATCATTTCTCCGATTTGATGATTGGAACATAATATTCTCCTGAGATAACGTTCTTTTTTTCATGTGTGAATAACACCATTCTGTATTCTGGATCTTGTCTTCTGGTTTCACGTGTTCAGCGCTGCCCTTGATAGATGCCGGTCCAGCAAAAGGACAGGATGCAGCATCCCATCACAATGTCTAACACTGAACAGCATTACATCAGATTATCTTGTTACGGGCTGCACCACCCTGCCAGTGTATTTGCACAGATTAAATCAAATCCCAATTGTTTTGCAGCAGAACATGATTTGTTGAATTAACTGACAATTAATCATAACTGATAAGCTCCTTAGTGATTTCTGGTTGTTTGTTTTAAGGGCATAAAACTATTGCACACCTCCGAAGGGAAATATATTATCCCATGCCATCATCAGTTGACTGTAATACATCAGTTGCAGCATCTCTTAGCATAGGAAAAGTCAACTCTGCACTGTGTCCATGTAAATTTAATGGCTAGACTAAGTGCTCTGTGGTAAATTACAGCATGCGTCTACCAAGCTGTCATCATGTCTTCGGACCTGCTGCTCCATTTGATTAGAAAGAGCTGTTATTTATAGATAGTCTGCAGCCCTAACCATAAAGCAAAACTACAGTGATCAGTCATATGGATGTGCCACCTATCGCTGCATTTCTAAGTGCATGTCCATCAGGAGCCTCGGGGTTCAAATGTAATCAATACCTTAGATTATTTGGCGTCTCCAGACTCTCTTTACCTTGGGCTTTGCAATCCCCGCCCCCCACTCAAATAGACTCATTTCGACATCATTCTGCTCTAAATGAGGTGTGTCAGAGTGTGTGTGCGTGCACCAAAGTGCATCTGTCAGCGCGCATTTTTGTAGCGGCAAAAGATGTAATAAGCTGTCAGAAACTTGCTTCCACACTTTCAAGCATCTGAATGCTAATCAGACAGTGATTTGCTTGTCCTGTCTGTGTGCTCACAGCCAATCTCAAATGAAACTATTGCATTGTGTCTGTGTAAACGGGCTTCGTGTCAGGCTGCAATTTTTCCCCCACTGTGAGCCACACTCAGCCAAAGACCCCTGCAGACCCCCTAAGACCAGACGTTCCCTGCCTCTCCAGACAATCATCAGCAACAGTCCTAAACATCTTGAATTAAAGTCTTGCAGTGATGGATGACTCTCAATCTCCCGGAGATATTGCACACGCTTCTTGTCTGAATGATGGGCAACTCCTCTCCACTCCACTTAGCAATTATTTATATAGATTTGTCTCTGTTCATGTGTCAGGGTTTTTTTCTCTTTCTTCATTTCTTCCTCTCTGCGGTAGAAACCCCCCCTGCAGAGGTAAAAGCTCACAGTTTGTGAAGGCCTCTTATTCTGAGACTTTCTGTAAAACAAACGAATGGAACTTTCCCTGTGGTGTATGCATGTTATCTGAAGCGGGCGGCAAAAATAGAAGTAGGAAGGATGCGGTTACCTGATGATACCATTTTATATCGAGGACACAACTGTTTTGCCCTAAGAAAAAGACAAAGCAGTGAGCTCTGTATGATGTTCTGTGTAAGATAAAAGGTGAGGCGGCTCCTCTGAGACTCAAACTGCACACTGTCTGAACACTGATTATTACTCACACTTGAGCACTGTTGGGGTTTTTATCTCAGAATGTCCACAGTCGGAGGGCTCGAGAAAAACACGATTATTAATCAGCCTCCTCATATTTTTCTTTCTTACTATCCTACTTAAAATCACTGGAGTTCACAACCTTCAGCTATCTCAAGGAAAATCCAAGGTGAGGTCAGTTTATGGTCTCCGGTTTTGTTCGAGCAGAAGAAAAATGTGGCTTAAAACACTCTGAGGCAATTCTTGAAACACCTCAATGAGCCTTGGGCCTTTATGTTCCTGGGGAGATTTTTGTGATCCCTTTTGAAAGATTCATCACGCATTAGCAACAGAAACAAGCCATGAACAGTTTTGAAAGCCTTTCTTTCCTTTTACCCCTTCGACTGTAATTCAAAGTCCGAAGGAATAGAGTTTACAATACATCGGGCGATACAGTAGTTTAGACATTTAAAGAAAAATGTAATTTCATTTAAGAAAAAAAAAAGGAAAATCAGCTATCCAAGACATTTCTAGAACTGTTTGGAACAAAGTAATTTTTTTTTCTGATTTTCTTCCATATTTTATATAGGTAAGCACTTTAAAACACAATGATGTCTACAACCTGTAGTTAAAAAGCGCTTAGGATTGATGAAGAGGGTTTTGGTCATGACCAATATGGTCAAAAATTCCACTTAAAAAGACATTCTTTGGGCTAAAAAAAAAAAATCACACTTGCTAAAAAACCTGAAATGTATTTTGTCCTATGATACTTTGAGGTATTTTATCGGAATAGATTTATTTTAGACTTAATGATCCATGTGAGAGGTATATAAGATTGGCAATGCACTACTGATACCGTAAACCGTCAAAATCTAGAGCCATTTTGCAACACATTTTATCCGTATATTCACAGATCTGAATCAAATAGATGGACTGCCTTTTTGATTTTCAGTAAAGGTCTACCAAGTTCTAATGATGATTCAATAATTTGATTCAGGTGTGCTGCAGCAGAGACATCTATAATTTCAGGACTCCAGCCCTCCAGGAGCGGAATGCTGCATCCCTACCATCGATAAAATGATTCTGCCATGAGGCAGATACTAAATACACTAAATACTTTAGTATTTGATGTTAAACCTTGACTGAAAGACAGAGCTTTTAAATGCATATGCCTGAAATAAATTTATTTGAGATAATGGCTGCCTTTAGGTTAAAAATAAAATGGTGCCAGGAGGAGCGTTGAGTTCAGCCACATCTAAAAGGCGTCTAATGGGGATGTCTCCACAGGACCCATGCAAAAACCCCATTGGTTGGATTCAGAATCTCTTATAAAGTTTTAATCTGTCCAGGAACAGGGAATTAGCCTTATTTATCTGGAAAAAACACAGGAAATATTAAATTAAGGAGACTCCTGTTAATCATTCTACTCTGGTAGAAACTTTGGATACCCAAGAACAACCAGGAGAGAGTTTTGGGGTAAAGTAAAGATAAGATACAATGGATGTAAAAATAGATTTTCTTTTGCTGCATACTCTTAAGTAAACTAAAATAATAATAACTTGCAATTCTATCAAAAAAAATCTATATACATGAAATCAAACTCCTCAAATATGGGTTTCTTTTATTTAATGCAGACCCATGGAAAATAATTTGCTTCACTAGGAAATACAAGTTTTCTTAAAAATGATCATATTTTTTCAGAAGTTTGAAAAAAAGAAAAGTCAGAATAAAAAAATATATAAATATATCTCAGAATTTTGTGGAGAAAGGTGAGAATTTAAAAAGGCTCAACTTGGTTTAATAGGTCATTATTCAGAATTCTGAGAGTATTTATTTCCCACATTGACTGTAATCCACTTCTGAATAAACACCCTTTATAGAAACAAAAGCAACAACAAATATAGCACAATTTGCTCTGGATTTACTTCAGGGAGCATCCAGCTCCAGAAACTTTGAAAAGGTTTTTTCCCCTACAGCAAAAAATTAAAATAACACCAGAGCTGTGTGCATATGCACTGAAAAAAAAAATAATAATAATAAAAAAAAGCAGTGCAGTGCTGCACTGCACAGTTTTTGGAGTGAAAAGGAACAATTTGGCTATTTTAAAATGAACACTCTCTGTTTTCAGTAAAAAATAAAAAATAAAAAAAAGCATTTACAGAGCTCTTCGTTAATATCTAATATAAACTATTGCTTTACTTTCTTGCTGATCCAATTCCAAATTGCCCCTTTCTGTCATGCTAAAAAAAAACTGTTTTTTTTTTTTACTCATGTGTGGAGTCAGTTGTGGGGTTTGATTTCACTTATGGGAGGTCTTTGTTGACCGATCTTAAAAAAAAAATCATCAGCTATCATCTCTCGCTGCTGTAGGGACTCAACAGGCTAGCCAGCTTAACGAAAGCATGCGGCATGTCACACCAACATGCACGCCCAGAGAAATCTGCCCAAATCCCTCAAATGAACTGACTAATGGACCCAATAGAGGCATCTTTGCTAAATAGTAAAAAAGTAATTTTGCATGTTGGACAGTGTAAGGGTATGCATGGGAAATAGAAAAAAATATACCTTTTCAATTTGCGCAATACACCTTTAAGAACGATTTCAAAAAAGCTCTTCTGTAGCCCTAAAGTACTTTCAAACATGAGATTTCTCATATGGTTTGGATACCTACAGTGTACTTAGAAATGTTTTTATTTCAAGAAGAATAATAAAGTGAAAGACAATGAAAGAAAATTCCACATCTGTAAATTCCATGCCTGAAAAAAGATGTGCAAACTATAGGTAGAGCAATGATAGTGGTGAATGAAGTTGAGCCTTGGTTGTTAAAATCTCTAAAATGCAATGCATGAAGTTTATTTGTCCAGTTTCCTTAGAGGACCGGCTCACAGCTTTTTATTGTTGGCCAATTTTAGCTGGACATTAGAAATGTATGTGTGTAACCACAGAGCTTTGCATTGGTGATGCATTGCTTCTGTTCTGACACTGATCCTTTCACTCCTTGAGACTCATCAGAACAATAAACAGCCATCTCTGGTTGGTCTCGACTCCATAACCTTAAACACAACCCCACTGGTCCCCTATTGGCAACTTGGGAAAGATTTCCTGTCACACAGGTGAATGACTATTAGTTTAGTGACCCTAGAGGTAAAGAGAGATTGTAATGATTTCTAGAGAGGTTGCCAAGGGGCCTTTCATTACTGTGTCTGAGCAGTTCTGCAGGAAAGTGTAAGGCGAAAACAAATATGGAATACTCCCATTTTGGTGAACTGATTAAATTTTGCAGATGGCTCCATGGCCATTAGTGGGTGCTTTTTTCAGTATGCTCTTGCTGGGTCAATATATTTTTCATTTAAGCCTGGCTCCTCAGAACCTTAATAAGTTTGTGTGGCAGCAGTCCATCAGTTAATCCATCAGTAATGATGATAAGAGCTGGCGTAATATTCATGGAGCTTGATATTAAAGCTCATTTTAATGGCTGTTATTATCAGGTAATATGACTTTAAATCGATTCTTTCAGAGAGTTTACTCTTTCAAGATAATATTGAATAAAATTAAGATGCGTTTTTTAATATTTTTATTTTTGACTGCATTTGCTTGATGTTTCATATTTTTTTCTGATTTGAATGAAATACCTACTTACTGTATATTGGTTATTGAGGATTTGGGATTGCTAATCCCGAAGGCCTCTTTTAATGCTCCTGATTAGTTAGTTAAGATTTAAGATAAGACCATATGGTTCCTTTTTATTGTTGCTAAAAATATTCTGTCTGATCTAGATCATCTTACATGTTTTGAAAATATACTGCAGGTACATAAGCATCAATTAGCTTTTAGGAAGAATCTACAAAGTTATGTCTACTTCCTAAATTTATATTTATCACAGACTGAATTAGGGCTGAAACAATTAATCGTGATTAATTTATTATCGAAAGAATTGTTAACTAATTTAGATATCGATTAATTGTTAAATGTTTAGTTCAAGTTTAAAGTTTAGAGACCCTAAAACATGACTTTAGCTGACAGAACAAACCCACCTTCAGCAGCAATTATTCCAAAGTTGTAAAAAAAAAAAAAATGTAAAAGTTTTGCATTTAGGAAAAAAATGTTTTCATCTGTCAACATGCTCTATGCAGAACTCCTTAAACGGAAAGGCTTTAGTTTCACCTGATTTTATTAAGCAAAAAAGTCTTCTTTAAAGAACCTTTTTCGATTATAATCAACAGATTAATCAATTTACAAAATAATCATTAGTTGCAGCCATAGACTGAACATTATTTTAATAAAAATAAGAGATTTTTAGGTCACACTTTGCTCATGCTGCAGGAAAACTTGAAGTCAAGCGATTTACCTTTTCTTTTACAGTCCTTGAGCAGGATACTCACTCCAGGATGAGGGCCACTTTTAATGCTGAGCAGCATCAGTGATTTCCGTGTCTCATTTGTTCACTAATCGCATCATGGTGTATTACACAGCACCACAGCATTATTGGCCTTAGATACATTTGGGAATAGCAAAATTAGGATTTACTGAGGAAAAGAAACAAAATATGATAAAAAGCTAAAAGTGTGCTTAACAATGAGAGCATAAAATGTCTGCATGAGAAGCTGCTTTGTGATAATCCAGGCGTTATTCAAGTCTGTGTTCAAAAGTGTGCTTTAATAGGAAGTTTATCCTGCTGTATCATACTGTCCTAATATCATGGCCAATTATCAGGCTGCTGTTTTACTTACAGAAATTGGATGCTGGAACAGCAGTGGCTGGCTGACTCTGGAGTGTAATGTAAAACGCAGTTGGACATAAAATATTATTCTGCTCCCTTATGCCATTGTTATGCTATGAGCATACATTAAAAGTTTAACTGCAAGTAATGACACCCACTGTTTGCATAATTTATGTTCCACTTTGTGACAGCTGAAACAGTAAAAGCCTCTTTGCTGTGCTGTATTTCTTCTCAGAGGAGAAAAGGTTTGAGAAAGTAATACAACTAGAACACTTGGAAGTTATAGCATTAAGTAAGAATGTCACATACCAAAACCCCAAATGCAACATGTGCAATACCTGTAAATAAAAAAAAAGAACAAATATGATAATGTGCAAACAATATATAAATAAATAAATCCAACCTTGTATTTAGGAATTTCAGTTAGATCCCCACATGGTTGGTATTCTAAGGTGGAACATTCACACCAACCTAACTCTAATAGGCCTCACATTACAGAAATTGTGTTGCGTGTCTTTGTCGAAGAGTTCTGCACTTCAATTCAAAAACAACTAATGCTTATGTTGGAATTGCAAGGTGAAACAATTGAGTAAGTTTGTAAGTAATTTTTTTTTTTAATATATATTTGCCTTGATATCCAGATCCAATATGGCTGCCGGAGCAAATATATATATATATATATATATATATTTTTTTTTTTTTTTTCAGTTCAGTTTATATATACAGTTTATATAGTGCCAGTTCACAACCTTACAGAGGCACTTTACAGGGAAATCGATCACACCAAGCATGCTTGTAGCGACAGTGGAGAGGAAAACTCCTGTTTAACATTAGTATAGCTCCAGCAGAATCATATACATTTGTACATTAGACTAAAAGGCTGGTTATACTCCTGCAGCAGAATGTCGCAGTGAGCTTGTCGCAGGTATGACATCGATTTATATTCATTGATTTATAACCAATATGGAAGCGTGGTCTGTGCTATGTTATTCCACACCACAACGCAAGAGGGAAAATCACGCACTAGCTGTGAGCCTAGATACGGCTGAGGCAGTGAGGAAGTGGAACAACAGGCAAGTTTGGGTGACGACGAAGGGACATGAGGGCGAAAAAGAGCAGGGATCTAGGTGGAGAAAGGGTCCCAGCGTTCTCGCTGACCTTGCTCTTCTAGCTGGTCCAGCTTCATGTCTCGTTTCCTGCAATGGCGGTCATACAAACAAAACAAGCCAGTAAGGTACCAAACAGGAAATACATAGTGTAGAGCGGATGTAGATTTGACCAATCAGAGGCCTCCTGTCTGCGGCACTGTCTGCGGTCACCTACAATTTTGGAGAGGTGCAGCAGAGTATCTGCAGAAGGGGCAGGGGCACATTTGCTTTCACTGCGACACACACGCAGATCACCCGGTTTCTGAGAACAAACCAGCCTTAAATGTCCTCGTTTAAGTTTAAACAGTGTAGCTGAACTACCAGATTTGAAATTCAATAGGGAACGTCCAAAGTTTCTCACCAGTCTATTCATGAACCCTGATGTAGCTGCCAGGTTTGGAGTGTAGACTTTATGAAGGCAAATCTGTGTTTTGCATGGTCCAATATTGTGTCACAAACCTAAAAAAAAATGTACCAGTTTAATAATGGAGAAGCTATTAGTCAGTTTTACATTCCTTTAATATATAAAAGCTATTTATTTTTGAGAATGTGTTTATTTAAGGGCAACTATGCAAATAAACATTTAGAAAAAGTACACTAAATTCTAATATTTTCCATGTGAAACCCAGATTGTTCATGCCTTTTTGCCTTTTCTAAAAAATGCTTTAAATCAGTCCTACCTGTCTTTATCCATGCTAAATCAGATCCTGACGTAAGATTTTTGCACCCAGGGGCGAAAATACATCAGCAATCCGATGAAAAAACAAAACAGCTTTACTTGTCATTAAGTATTAAATATTAATCTTGCACGTCTAAAAATAAATATATTTCAATATATTTAGAAATATTTTAATTGCATTTTTTTATGTCTTAATGAAGGTCTTTGAATGGGTGGGAGGGCGCCCTAGTGCCCTCTATTGGCCAGTTGCCACTGCCATTATGTTTATCTTTACTTCCTAATTCAATATGGCTGAAGATAAGTTTGCAGTTTCAAAATCTATTTCTTTCACTTGGCAGCAGACAGTTTGTAAAAATGAAGCAGCCGCTTTTATATATTAAAAGTATACTTGATTAGTTTGGCTAAATGATATTTAAACTCCAAGAGTAATAGAATTTGAATACTTACATCCTTTAATTTTAACCTGCAAGTCAAGCAGGAAACGGTAAACCTCTGAAGTGTGGTCTTCGGTGAAAGCATAAGGACAAAGAAGCACTTTGGACTTTATTCATTCATGCTTATCTTCAGACAAATGCCTTTGTGGAAAATGTCACCGAAGAGATAGGGGAACATTGTTGTCTGTTTCTTAGTTTGCACTTCTCCAGAGTGCCGGTCTAACATAAAATTGCCCATTCACCTCCAATGCACTTAAATCACAGTGACTCTTAAGGACATCTTTTTTGTGTACACCGCTTTTTGACTTAATGGCCTACCATTTCAGACCAGTTATGTCTTATACAAACCATGAACCTGGGAGGTGATAAAGCTTTGCACTTTTTTCATTAAATAGAATAAGAAATCATCCTGACAGACGCTAGATCTTGGCCTGTAGGTGAGGCTTCTTATGAGGCAGACTTCCTCAAGGTCAGCTTGATCGGGCTTACTTTAGTGTGCTACACTCGTGATAAATAGGACGTAGTGCATGGAAAAGAGGGTGGAAGCTACAGGAGTAGAAGAGGAATGCAGATTCACATGTTTAATGTAAGGTGTTTGCCTGTAAACAGAGACCACAGAGTTAAGTTCCTCTCATTTTTGACCTCAATTAATCACAGCAAGTCTCTGGATCCTTTTTTTGTTATTTAATACCAAATAAGACATGAAAATGAAAATATATTGAATAAAAATAATTTGGCCTTGTAAAAAAAAAAAGAAAAAAAAAAAAGCAGATATTTTCCTTTGTGCACAATTTACAATTTTTTAAAAAAAATGGTTCATTATACAAATACAACAAATAAACCAGTTAATGGGAAAGGAATGGGTTTACTATGGATTTTCTGTCTAGAACATGCTTGTTACTGCATGAGCCCTTGAGCATGGACCATTAAGTTGCACACCAAGGTTGCAGAAGCTACTTCAAAGTGGCTGTGGATCAGGAGAGAAGAGCTGCAGGTGGCGATGGTTGCTACCTGGTTACAAGTCAAAGCATTTCAACCCCAGCTGGTTTGTCTGGGTAAGTGTGTCTCATGTTGGATGGCCTAAGGAAACATCACGAATGATGTCTCCACAGGCAGAAAGATGATGCATATATCAAAAATACTTAACACTAAGAGGTTCCTTTGATAGAGGATAAAAATACAGCTTTGATATGCCGTGTGTTGTGCAAAATAATATGGTTTTTGAACAGATTCTGAATTTAGATAAAGTATTGTATAAAAGCAGCTTTAGATTTCCTACCACCTGAACTGTGGATCTCCACAGTACCCAAAAAGTTATGATGGTTTACTTGGCGGCATATCTGATCAATGCTCTAATTACCTAGCCTGATGGTTAGAGCAGACACTCATGTCTTGGTGTGCAGTTGTCTCATCGTCTTTCTGTTTGTAGTTTGAAAACAGCTCTCTGCAATGTTTAGAACTTGGAAGATTGTTTTATAACCTAAATCTGCTTTAAACCTCTCCAAAACATTCTCCCTAAACTGCTTACTCTGTCCCTTGGTCTTCAATATTTAGTTTAATCACTAATGTTCCGACTTTTGAGGCCTTCGCAAAACACCCAGATTTAGGCTACAAATAAATTACATGCAGGACGATTACTGATTTCGGCAACTTCTGAGGGCAAAGAACATTTTATTGAAAGCCAGCAGAATAAAAGGCCTGAAATAAAAAATAAAAAATTACCCCCCCAAAATAAAAACATTTAAGGTAAAATACATTTAAGTTAAACATCATCAAAGTGTTTCACAAGTATTAGCCTGTACATTAGACAGATGAATCTGCAGCTGTAAAATCATCTCTCTAGCCTTGAAATGGTTTATGTATTAATGATCAATATGCCAACTGCAGATAAAAAAATCATTACATTCTCGAAATCTGTGTTTGCAATTAGAGATATGATTTTCTACAGGATCCCCTTAAAAGTCTGGGAATTAGTCTACCCACAATTATAATTTTGTTGCTTCTTAAGATTTATTTAAAAATAATATTGGAAACTGTGTAATATAAATGATCCTTTCAATAATAAACACTCACCCACTCTAAAGTTCACCATTATCATGATCTATGGTAAAACCACTGACATAGTGTGCCAACAGTTGTAAACTCACCCAGGCAAGCACCTGCATGGCCTTAATGCTTTTACTATCTGCACCCTAAGTAGAATTAAAGTGGAAGCCTCATCATGTTAATGAACTTTCACACACTCTCTTTCAAGGTTCTTCACCTGAGCTGAGCTCTGAGTAACACAAGGAAAAACGTACCACAGCGGCTCAATACCCTTGGGGCTCAGCATTTGTCAGTTGTGACCTAGCCGACTGAGTTTTCTTGATGAGCAAGGGTCTGTTGACTATATTGTGTTGAAGATAAACAACAATGTGCTCAGTCACCCTTCTGCAAGCAAGGCCCTCTGCTCACCCCATTTCTTATTGTCTACACAATCCAGAAGACTGACAGATCTATTTCTCTTTTGTAGAGCCATAAATCACTGCAGTTATGTGTTGCTTGAATTAGAATGGTTTAAGTTTTTTGGTACAGTAACTTTCAGTAACAAATGCTATTGTTCCATTTTTTTAGACTTTATAGTCTAAAAGAGTCACAGCTGATATGATTCACTCGTGGGCTCATCAGTTTTACAAAACCTCTTTTATGGTTTCTTACTAATAGATTTCTATTCCAGGCTTATTTCAGTCCTTTTTCTCACACAATGCGGCTATAGTTTATGTCTGAATGGTGAAAACAAAGATTTTCCACTATGTACGTCTCAGATATTTAGAAGAAATATTTTATGCTTAACCTCCACAAAATACCGAGTGACCTGCAGGTAGCCAGATTGATATGTGTAGAACTGAGTTGAGTTCTACACGTATCAATCTGTTATGACTGCCGTACAGTCTGTCAGGGAAATGGAGGAACCTTAAAGGAATAGTACACCCAAAACATGATTAGCCTTCATTTTCTACTCACCCCCATGCTGAACAACACTCTGGAGTACTTTTT
>NW_015151067.1:315228-321732 GCF_000732505.1 Cyprinodon variegatus | reverse complement strand
AGATTTTTGTTGTTTAACAAGAGTGTACAGTCAATGAAAAAAAAAAAAAAAATCAAGAAAAAGGAAAACATCCTCTGATAACATCATAGATAACAGAAATGATTTTCTGGTGAGAAAAAACATTCCTGCAAATCCAAGATGCCTTAGAGTATAGAAAATGTATCTAGAAATATCAATAACCTCTCTATAAATGATGATGTCTTTAAGAGTGAAGTTAGCTAAGAAAGCAAGAGATACAACCAAGAGAGTCAGCAAAATAAAATAATAATGGAAGTATTTCAATAATAAGTAGAACATTTAAGTAAATCCTGAAACAGGACAAAATAAAAGGAAACAAACAAGAGAAAATCTATAGATAATTGAGATAATCTAAAAAGATATTTAAAAGAAAATAAATAGAAGCAATGTTTTAAGATGATAACGTATTCAAAAAATAATACACAGGGAAATATTAAGAATAAAGGAAAAACTGAGTAGTGAGAATATTTGAATTAAGAAAATCTTAAGATAGAGATAACCTTCGGTTAATGGTAAAATTTTGAAAAAATCAATAAATAAAACACAATTAAAAGCCTGGAAATTCTGGAATAAAATAAAAATCTGTTGATATATTATAATCCTATTAGAACGGATGCTGTCATTATCTGTCCTGTTTTTCAAACATAATTGGACATTAGTGCTTGATTCCAGCTCGGATAGCAAACTGAACTGCTAATTTGAACTCACTAAATAGAAAAAAAGTGCTTAATATTTACCACAAACCTCTGTGCGCAGTTCAAACATGAGACTTCAAACTAGTTTGTTTTCCCATAGCAGAGATCCTTTTGCATGTTATCTAAAAGATATGAATAACACATTCTGTAGATGTCATGACTGATACCTGATGGCATCTCTACATGGCATGCATGATAACCCTGTACAAAAGAATATAAAAACACAAAGAATTGAAAACATGATACCCATTGAAGAAATGCATGGCTGATCTGCTATCTTATCGTATGAACATGAATTACATAATTATCTGAGGCGCTGGGGAAATCATGATTTGATGGTTAAAGCAGCTGGAAAAAGAGTGCAGCATTAGGCAGATGATGCCTCGGAGTAGCTGCTCATCAAAACCTAATGGTTTCTTTTTATGTCAGGATCAAAAGAAGTCAACCACAATCTGTATTTTTTGCTGTTAAAAAGCAGATTCTCTCACATGATTTTACTCGGTTTGCTTATCATGATACTTTATCTTACCAGTTTTTCATTAATCTTTAGTAATTCTTAACAGGCCCACATTTAGTATTTAACATTTATCCATCAAATATTAGGACAAACCTATAAGGACCTTTGAATATTTGTTTTTCTTGGCAAAATAAGCTTTAGAAAAAAACTAAAACCTTTATCTTGATTTAACTGGTGACATGTGCCACCCAGCTGAAAAATTGACACAAACCAAACACACACACACACCCCTATAGTGACAACAGCAGCAACCTCCTCCAGCACAACAAGGCTCCCCATCACACTACAAACACTGCTTAGGGATGACTAGTGCAACACGACAAAGAGCCTGAGGTGTTGACCCAGCTTCCAAACTCCCCAGATCCCAATCTGATCATGAGTTTGCAGGATACGCCATGAAAAGCACCTAATGTACAAGCCTTTTCCAATGCTTGCATACACATGGTGGGTTTAGACAGATTTATTCTTTAAACAACACTCTTTAAAATGAAATTTTAGTTCCAATGATGGGGTAAATGGCCTTTACGCATTTAGTACCATTCCAAGTCAGGGGACTTCAAATCTCTTTACACAACAATAAGTCAGTCACCCATTTACAAGCACTCTTATGGTGGTAAGCTACATTGTAGCCACAGCTTCCCTACTGTAGGCCTCACTGACAGACGCAAGGCTGCCGTACACAAGCACCCTGAGCAGTAGGCAATGCTGGTGAAGTGTCTTGCCCAAGGACACAACGACAGTAAAAGCTGGAACCAGGACTTGACCAACAGGGACAGTCCAAACTCCTGCATCAAATACCACCCCCCAAGGTCGGGTTCGTATCAACCAATCAAACAAGGGATGATAATAATCTAGTAACACACAGAATTTTTAACATTATTTATTGGAAAAAGATTGACATTACATATGTCGGGTTGTCTTATAGGGGAAGATTTTCCCTAATTTTTTTTAAAAGAATCGCCATCTCCACTTAAAAAAAAAAAAATGCACATTTACTGTACCTGCTCCAGAGGGAATGGATATTAAACGTGTGCGAAAGCATGCATAAACCCATTTCTCCTAGCACACGCTCTGTTGCTGTTTGCACCTCTCATATAAGCTTGCTTTCTAAAATAAGTTTAGCGATTTATTTAAATTGCAAACCCATAGCTCACCACACATATACACCTGAAAGTGCGCGTACGCAGAAAAAAATAGCTACCAAGGGACACGCATGTAGGACGTTCTTACGTAAATATATCACCAGAATGATTGACAATTAGAACCACTTATATTGATGATCCTACACTATACCTTTAATAGCATAAAACTGGTTAACAGTCTTTAAACTTAAAACAACATTATAAGTTCTGCAAAGATATTGGTCACATAGCAATATAGCCTCAGTGGCAAATCTATGAATAATGGTGGCACATGCCTGACCCATCAATGTTGTTAAGTTGATCATAGCTTAAAAAAATGCTTCTGTCAATCCAGGTGCTTTTTGAAAATACCTTGAGTTGCATATTTCAATGTTTTGATCTTTGATACCTGTACTTCCAACCTATGTCTTATATGGCATTGCCATACACCCAAAAACCAAAATATTTTAACTAGACTGTTATATTAAATTGTTCTCGAAGAATGTTTATACTAACTATTGATTCATCGCAGCTATTTTAGGCTTAGCTGGAGGAACCCAATTTCCTTGGATGAAAATTCAGCCATCTATTATGGTCTTTATGGAGGTTATGGTTTTGAGAAGCATACCAAATGTCCTTCTCCACAAAGTCTATCTCTTGCTAATTCTGAGAACTTTTCAGTTCAGAAATGTAATATAACCTGTCTCATGAGGCTGAGTTTTCCATCGTTCCCAAAGATGCTTATTACATTTTTTTTTACTGGAATCTCATTCTTTTCATTCTTTCATTATCATATCTAATAGGCATAGATGTGGGCATCACCAAGAAGTTGACATCTATCCTTTTCAGGTTAAGAAACCCAACTACTGCTTCATGATTTATTTAAAAGGAAACTTTACACTATCGCTATATTTCTTACAAAGTTAAAGTTTTTCCAAGAATATTCTTGTTCTAACAGAAATTAATTCTCTTTTTGCTGTAGTGATTCAATCAAAGCTAGTCCTAAAATTAAAAAAACTCCTCCTCAACTTTCTTTGGAAGTTCTTGATGATCTGTGAAAGGTTTTTGATGCTGCAAAAGTCTAAGCAGAAATGCATCTTTCTGAGGCACTTTTGATATTTAACAGTGGAGATTTCATGCTTTTTTTAATAACACAGACTAAAATGGGAAAACAAAAATTTAAAGCTAATCTTCTCCCTCTGTTGCGGTCTGCTGATAAGAGATAAAGCAACTTCAGCTGTGGACTTTCATAGCTTTACACTGCTTTTCTTGCTGCCATATTAAGATTTACTATAGTTAGTTTACGATTTTGTATAATTTCACAGTGTTAATGGATTTTTGTTATAGAATAACCATTTTAGGATATTGTAAGTGTTAGCAAAAAACGTATGACATACTATGTGAACCAGTATTGAGCATAACTCTTTCTTCACTGTCAAATTGTTTGCCATGATTGTACATTCAAGGACAGAATCCAAAATAAATGACAAAAGCAGTCCATTTTTTCCCACAACATAGCTTACTTTTAAACATTTCAGCTCACTTTGAAAAAGAAATCTGACTAAAAGCTTACTATGTTTGTGTGCTGTAGTATTGTATGCACATCACTGCTCAGAGTTATAAAAGAACAGCTGGTATTTTCAGGGAAAGATTGAGCCATTCTTGAGAAATTCACAGTAATCTTCCTCAGCTTCAACACACAGCTTTTAAGAGTTTTCTTGGTAACTGGAAGTGACAAAAAAGTAGAAGATGAAGAGCAGAAGCTATTCATAAGGCTTTTATGGCATCTTTCAACATTAAGTTTCATTTATTCAATTTTATTCAGCTTGAGAATGAAAAAGAAATAAAAATGAGCAAGAGGGGGTTTTGGGGCAACTTCTATTGCCATTCTGAACAAAGATTTGGTCATATTCAAAATGATGAACGATCTCTTCAGAAGATGTTTCATGAAATCACTAAACCTAAGATTGTAAACTATACAAAACAAGCCATTAAAATTGAGGCTGCCAAGCACAGAAACCTTTGAAGTAATTAATAAGTTCCATGCATGACTGTATTTGTTGGTCATTTGAAATGGCTTTGTATTGACTATAGATTTAGTCTAACTAAACTCGTCTACATCTTTGTACTGTTTTGTTTTTAATCAAATACTTATTAAGATATTTTATAATCTGAAAGATGAAGAAAACATTCTCTAATCTTTCTAATTCATGGAAAAAAGCCTGATATCTAAGGTAAATTCACAAAAAAAATAATAATAATTTCCCCCTTAATCTGGACATCTTGTGCAGGTGTTAATAAACTCAAGCAAACTGAAGTTTAGACTAAACAACCAGGCAGAGATCCACTTTTAAAGGTGGGTTCAGTCTGCTTCCAGATGACTGGAACAATTTACTCCTGACCCATTAAAAGGAAACATGTCTTTTTGGTCTTGAAAAGCCATTGTAGCAAGCCCTGGTAAAAGTAAATGCACCCAGCCACAGACGACTTGCTATCGTTTGCTTAGCAACACTGCTGCTGGCACGTGGACTCCTTCAGGCTTGCTGCTAAGATTTACCAATGCAATTCAAAAATTTGAAAGAATGGTGAAACTTAAATTTAATAAGACACTTTTTAGACTTGGAGTGATTTACAGTTGTAAAACTAACATCAGGAAGAATAGAAATAAAAGCTTCTATCTGGGATTGCTTTGTATCATACTTTATCTTCATCTTTAAGTTTGTGATATCTCTTGTCCTTTATGTCCAGTGGGAGAAACAATGGCCCCACGGGTAACTTTGTTACAAGTTTCAGATTACATCCAAAAACTTACAATATGGAAGCAAACGAACAATAAAAACGAGCATAATCAAGGACTATTAGGGAGTGAAATGACAGGTTGTTGGTTTCTCTCAATCATAAATTACATAGAGTCAAAATTTGAGACCATCAACCAGTGTTTGAAATACCTGTCAATATTTGGGGGATCTCCGTCTCCCAATTGTTGCGCAATACCGATCTAAATTTTCTCAATATGCAGTAGGCCTATAACATTGCAAAGTCAAAGTCAGCTTTAATGTCAATTCTTCACATTCACCAGACATACAAGGACTGGAGAGGACGTTTCTCATTCACCAACAGTGAAACAGATAAAGTGCACAGGCACAACAGATAAGATCAGTTCCTAATACTAAAATTTGAACATTCAATTTCATAATAAAATATAAAATGTACAATAATATAAAATATACAATACTTCTGCTAGTGCAAAAAGGCAGATGGTAATGGCAGCAGAAAAAAATATTATGATTATTACCAATTATGTAAGATATATTTGTAACAGTAACAGTGCAAAAGAACAGTAAATAAATATAGTAATAATAGTAGTGCAGGAGACAGTTTCTCCGGGGTGATTTCTTTTTTAGGGGGGCTCAGCTTCCTGATAGCTTGGTGGATGAAGTTTTC
Organism: Cyprinodon variegatus; assembly: GCF_000732505.1. Classification (NCBI taxonomy): domain Eukaryota; kingdom Metazoa; phylum Chordata; class Actinopteri; order Cyprinodontiformes; family Cyprinodontidae; genus Cyprinodon; species Cyprinodon variegatus. The sequence goes on along the minus strand of NW_015151067.1, from coordinate 315,937 downwards.
TGTGAATCTGGTGGAGCGGACAAGAGCCTGAACAGACAGTCAGTCTATGAAAACACACACACGCACAAAGACTGTTTGTCTGTCTGTCTCTATCTCTGTCTTTCTGTCTGTCTCTCTCTTTCACACACACATGCATATGTCCTGCTTTAATCCAGTTTCTGACGAATGGAACTGGGTTGAATTTGTCCAGAGGAGGTCCGTTGAGGTCCACAAACAGGAGTGAAGACCTGCTCTCTGCACGCAATCTGTTCCGCGTTGCCCGTGTTGCCTGTGTTATTAACTGCGGAAAAGCACATGGCTAATTTGCATACGCAAAAAGAATTGGCTGGCTCCATTTGCCAAAAAACAGAACATATTTTTGAATAAAGGTTTTGAATTTTAAATACTGGACATGTTGAGCTTAAAAACATTTTAGTCACCATTAGTGACAAAAAATATTTAATTTTTAATTTTTTGACACAATTTAAGACCAGCTTTAAATTTTGCTTTTGAGGCTTTCAGGGGGTCTCATTGGTTAATCGGGGGGGGAGCCCCCGGACCCTAGCCTGATGTAGTCCGACTCAATTCTAGTCAGAATATGAGTCTGATACTGCTCCATAGAGCTGTGATTATGGGGCGTGTTTCGAACGAACCAGGAAAAAAAAATTCCTCTGCTATCCATTTAAATAACCTACAACCAATAAGAGCAACGGAGTGCGTGACGTATGTT
>NW_015151067.1:312791-314806 GCF_000732505.1 Cyprinodon variegatus | reverse complement strand
CCATTATATATACTATATAATCATAGGTATTACTAACACATGATGATTTCTGCTCTCTGATATTTCAAGAATTGAATGATTTTAGGAAAATGTGATATTATGAAAATTTATGTAATACAGTTTCAAGCTGTTTGTCTGTCAGAGGGGCTCCCTTTCTACACATAACACAAAGAGAATTACACAAGCTGCCTACTGTATTTAAAAGCGGGCAGACAAAGATGTCTTTCCCCTTTCCTCCTCCATGGAGCACACGGAAAAAATTTGTTCCACCTTCTCCCAATCAATGTGACTCATGAAACCCTTGAGTAGCATCTTCAAATATATTTTTTTTCTCTTTTACTACCGTTCTGTATGCTGTGCCATCACATAGCACTGACCCAAAGAGACAGTCATTACAGAAAAGACTAATTCTTAATCCGGGGTACTGCTAGCTCATTATTCTCTTTCCCCATGGCCTCTCGTGCGATAACAGTTTGATTAAGGCAGTTATGTCACTTGAGAGGCTGAGAGAGCCCACCTTTTAATATTACCTGGCTGAATCATTATGCCAACACTGCTTGAGGCTAATATTGCTGAGCTGTTATGTTCGATTACAAATGCCCATGGGTATTGTGTGACGCAAGCCAAGGTAGCTTTCAGAATTACTAAACATTCATCAATAAATGGTATGAAATAAAGTTACAGATCCAAAGGCGTCAAAGGACCTTCACTTCTCAAGTTAGGGCCTCATCAGAAACCATTTTAAGTGTGCCTGTCTTTGAATTGATCGGTCATTTAGTGATTTTGGTTCGTCCACATTGTTTTTGGGAAATTTCTTTTAAAAATAGTTAAGAAAAATAACAAAAAACAAATAGAAACATGTTCTCCCTTGACAATGATAACACTTAAATGAATGGTTCAAGAAAAATCATCCCTCTTTAGAGTCTCAGTACAAAGCCATTCTCATCAGCAGGTGTGCCGAACATATAATACCTTAACTTGAAATAAACCAAAATAAGGTTTCATTTTGAGCACTTCTCTAGCTTTTATATAATCATAGCTCAAGCTGAAATTGTTTTCATATTTTACCAAAGAATGTTTAGCCCAACATGCAATGATTTCACGCACTCTATTGTGACCCTTTGTGAAAATGTTTAGCAACTTTCATGTTTACAAATTCACACCAAAAGGTACAAATCAATTTGCAGACCATGCTGTCTAATTTTCACACACACTCCTATGGTACTTGTAATTTTCTGTGAAGCCAAAGAGGAGAGTACTATCTAAAGTTTGGTAGAGGCGCTATTTGTGCGTTTATTTTTAATTTCTTTTATCCATGCAATTAGTGGGCAAGTTTTGGATGATTTATTTATTTAAAGACTGCCATACAAATGTTAAGATATACATGCCAGTTTAGTTCGTTCAGTAAAAGTAGCAGATTTTATGTTCCACAGACAGTTTGAGAGCAGCTGTAAAAACAAGACACTGTAAGGTTCAAAGGTAAGGATGCAGGCAATATTTAATAATCACAAAAGAAAAGTGTAATGAAATTACTAAATATTGTCTGAATTGCACCTGAAATAGGTAGCCTCTTAAAGTGCCCCAAACAAATGTAAAAAACAATAATATGATAAAATATGATGGTAAATATAAATATTGAAAATATAAAATGGAAAACAAGAGAATGTGTCTTTGACTGCTATCTTCCCCACCTTCGCTAACAGCAGCTTGACATGATATAAAACATGATAGGTGCTCTATTATCTGGTAATCTTGCACAAAGCACATCTTTGTACCCCATCCCCTTAATTTATAATAAACACGGAGTAAACGAGGAAACAACATGCAAAGACATATGTGACGCAAACTCCACAGGCAACAGGCAAGCACAAAAAACAAATGCAACATCAAAACCCTGCTAATAAAAAGGGAGCAAGCTGCAAACAATTACAAATGCACAGCAAACAGTGAAATGAGCTGTAAACAAATGTATGAGGTAAATTCCAAAGCACGCAAACATGAAAAAAAACAAAAAA